>NW_028128955.1:0-65465 GCF_965231255.1 Vanellus vanellus | reverse complement strand
CTTTGCTGTGGCAGCAAAAGCTGGACGTTTGTCTTTTTTGCTGGGGAGGCTGCCGAGAGTGAAAAAAAAGGTGGTTTTGAGGTTAGACTGCGCAGGAAAGCAGAAAGGGCCCAATTGTCTGGGGCATTTCAAGGGGTTCCAGGAGGCAGTGAGGACCAGCATGACTTTTCCCCCTGGCACCTTTGCTGTAGCAGCAAAAGCTGGACGTTTGTCTTTTTTGCTGCTGAGGCTGCCGAGAGTGAAAAAGGTGCTTTTGAGGATAGAGTGCGCAGGAAAGCAGAGAAGGCCAAATTGTCTGGGGCATTTGAAGGGGTTCCAGGAGGCAGTTAGGACCAGCATGAGTTTTCCCCGCTGGCACCTTTGCTGTGGCAGCAAAAGCTGGACGTTTGTCTTTTTTGCTGGGGAGGCTCCCGAGAGTGAAAAAAGGTGCTTTTGAGGATAGAGTGCGCAGGAAAGCAGAGAGGGCCCAATTGTCTGGGGCATTTGAAGGGGTTCCAGGAGGCAGTGAGGACCAGCATGACTTTTCCCCGCTGGCACCTTTGCTGTGGCTGCAAAAGCTGGACCTTTGTCTTTTTTGCTGCGGAGGATGCCGAGAGTGAAAAAAGGTGCTTTTGAGGATAGAGTGCGCAGGAAAGCAGAGAGGGCCAAATTGTCTGGGGCATTTGAAGGGGTTCCAGGAGGCAGTGAGGACCAGCATGCTTTTCCCCGCTGGCACCTTTGCTGTGGCAGCAAAAGCTGGACGTTTGTCTTTTTTGCTGCGGAGGCTGTCGAGAGTTAAAAAAGGTGCTTTTGAGGATAGAGTGCGCAGGAAAGCAGAGAGGGCCAAATTGTCTGGGGCATTTGAAGGGGTTCCAGGAGGCAGTGAGGACCAGCATGATTTTTCACCGCTGACACCTTTGCTGTGGCAGCAAAAGCTGGACGTTTGTCTTTTTTGCTGGGGAGGCTGCCGAGAGTGAAAAAAGGTGCTTTTGAGGATAGAGTGCGCAGGAAAGCAGAGAGGGCCAAATTGTCTGGGGCATTTTAAGGGGTTCCAGGAGGCAGTGAGGACCAGCATGAGTTTTCCCCGCTGGCACCTTTGCTGTGGCAGCAAAAGCTGGACCTTTGTCTTTTTTGCTGCGGAGGATGCCGAGAGGGAAAAAAGGTGCTTTTGAGGAGAGAGTGCGCAGGAAAGCAGAGAGGGCCCAATTGTCTGGGGCATTTGAAGGGGTTCCAGGAGGCAGTGAGGACCAGCATGACTTTTCCCCGCTGGCACCTTTGCTGTGGCAGCAAAAGCTGGACGTTTGGCTTTTTTGCTGGGGAGGCTGCCAAGAGTGAAAAAAGGTGCTTTTGAGGATAGAGTGCGCAGGAAAGCAGAGAGGACCAAATTGTCTGGGGCATTTGAAGAGGTTCCAGGAGGCAGTGAGGACCAGCATCACTTTTCCCCGCTGGCACCTTTGCTGTGGCAGCAAAAGCTGGACGTTTGTCTTTTTTGCTGGGGAGGCTGCCGAGAGTGAAAAAAGGTGCTTTTGAGGAGAGAGTGCGCAGGAAAGCAGAGAGGGCGAAATTGTCTGGGGCATTTGAAGGGGTTCCAGGAGGCAGTGAGGACCAGCATGACTTTTCCCCGCTGGCACCTTTGCTGTGGCAGCAAAAGCTGGACGTTTGTCTTTTTTGCTGGGGAGGCTGCCGAGAGTGAAAAAAGGTGCTTTTGAGGAGAGAGTGCGCAGGAAAGCAGAGAGGGCCAAATTGTCTGGGGCATTTGAAGGGGTTCCAGGAGGCAGTGAGGACCAGCATGACTTTTCCCCGCTGGCACCTTTGCTGTGGCAGCAAAAGCTGGACGTTTGTCTTTTTTGCTGCGGAGGCTGCCGAGAGTGAAAAAAGGTGCTTTTGAGGATATTGTGCGCAGGAAAGCAGAGAGGGCCAAATTGTCTGGGGCATTTGAAGGGGTTCCAGGAGGCAGTGAGGACCAGCATGACTTTTCCCCGCTGGCACCTTTGCTGTGGCAGCAAAGGCTGGACGTTTGTCTTTTTTGCAGCGGATGATGCCGAGAGTGAAAAAAGGTGCTATTGAGGATAGAGTGCGCAGGAAAGCAGAGAGGGCCCAATTGCCTGGGGCATTTGAAGGGGTTCCAGGAGGCCGTGAGGACCAGCATCACTTTTCCCCGCTGGCACTTTTGCTGTGGCAGCAAAACCTAGACGTTTGTCATTTTTCCTCCCAACACCGCTAAAATTGAACAAAGGTGCTTTTGAGGATAGAGTGCGCAGGAAAGCAGAGAGGGCCAAATAGTCTAGGGCAGTCGATGGGGTTCCAGGAGGCAGTGAGGACCAGCATCACTTTCTCCCGCTGGCACCTTTGCTGTGGCAGCAAAAGCTGGACGTTTGTCTTTTTTGCTGCGGAGGTTGCCGAAGGTGAAAAAAGGTGCTTTTGAGGATAGAGTGCACAGGAAAGCAGAGAGGGCCAAATTGTCTGGGGCATTTGAAGGAGTTCCAGGAGGCAGTGAGCACCACCATGACTTTTCCCCGCTGGCACCTTTGCTGTGGCAGCAAAAGCTGGACGTTTGTCTTTTTTGCTGGGGAGGCTGCCGAGAGTGAAAAAAGGTGCTTTTGAGGATAGAGTGCGCAGGAAAGCAGAGAGGGCCAAATTATCTGGGGCATTTGAAGGGGTTCCAGGAGGCAGTGAGGACCAGCATGACTTTTCCCCGCTGGCACCTTTGCTGTGGCAGGAAAAGCTGGACGTTTGTCTTTTTTGCTGCGGAGGACGCCGAGACTCGAAAAAAGTGCTTTTGAGGATAGAGTGCGCAGGAAAGCAGAGAGGGCCAAATTGTATGGGGCATTTGAAGGGGTTCCAGGGGGCAGTGAGGACCAGCATGACTTTTCCCCGCTGGCACCTTTGCTGTGGCAGCAAAAGCTGGACGTTTGTCTTTTTTGCTGCGGAGGCTGACGCGAGTGAAAAAAGGTGCTTTTGAGGATAGAGTGCGCAGGAAAGCAGAGAGGGCCAAATTGTCTGGGGCATTTGAAGGGTTTCCAGGAGGCAGTGAGGACCAGCATCGCTTTTCCCCGCTGGCACTTTTGCTGTGGCAGCAAAAGCTGGACGTTTGTCTTTTTTGCTGCGGAGGCTGCCGAGGGTGAAAAAAGGTGCTTTTGAGGATATTGTGCGCAGGAAAGCAGAGAGGGCCAAATTGTCTGGTGCATTTGAAGGGGTTCCAGGAGGCAGTGAGGATCTGCATCACTTTTCACCGCTGGCACCTTTGCTGTGGCAGCAAAAGCTGGACGTTTGTCTTTTTTGCTGCGGAGGCTGCCAAGAGTGAAAAAAGGTGCTTTTGAGGATATTGTGCGCAGGAAAGCAGAGAGGGCCAAATTGTCTGGGGCATTTGAAGGGGTTCCAGGAGGCAGTGAGGAGCAGCATGACTTTTCCCCGCTGGCACCTTGCCATGGCAGCAAAGGCTGGACGTTTGTCTTTTTTGCAGCGGATGATGCCGAGAGTGAAAAAAGGTGCTATTGAGGATAGAGTGCGCAGGAAAGCAGAGAGGGCCCAATTGCCTGGGGCATTTGAAGGGGTTCCAGGAGGCAGTGAGGACCAGCATCACTTTTACCCGCTGGCACTTTTGCTGTGGCAGCAAAACCTAGACGTTTGTCATTTTTTCTCCCAACACCGCTAAAATTGAACAAAGGTGCTTTTGAGGATAGAGTGCGCAGGAAAGCAGAGAGGGCCAAATAGTCTAGGGCATTCGATGGGGTTCCAGGAGGCAGTGAGGACCAGCATCACTTTTCCCCGCTGGCACCTTTGCTGTGGCAACAAAAGCTGGACGTTTGTCTTTTTTGCTGCGGAGGTTGCCGAAGGTGAAAAAAGGTGCTTTTGAGGATAGAGTGCACAGGAAAGCAGAGAGGGCCAAATTGTCTGGGGCATTTGAAGGAGTTCCAGGAGGCAGTGAGCACCAGCATGACTTTTCCCCGCTGCCACCATTGCTGTGGCAGCAAAAGCTGGACGTTTGTCTTTTTTGCTGCGGAGGCTGCCGAAGGTGAAAAAAGGTGCTTTTGAGGATAGAGTGCGCAGGAAAGCAGAGAGGGCCAAATTGTCTGGGACATTTGAAGGGGTTCCAGGAGGCAGTGAGGACCAGCATGACTTTTCCACGCTGGCACCTTTGCTGTGGCAGCAAAAGCTGGACGTTTGTCTTTTTTGCTGCGGAGGCTGCCGAGACTCGAAAAAAGTGCTTTTGAGGATAGAGTGCGCAGGAAAGCAGAGAGGGCCAAATTGTCTGGGGCATTTGAAGGGGTTCCAGGAGGCAGTGAGGACCAGCATGACTTTTCCTCGCTGGCACCGTTGCTGTGGCAGCAAAAGCTGGACGTTTGTCTTTTTTGCTGGGGAGGGTGCCGAGAGTGAAAAAAGGTGCTTTTGAGGATAGAGTGCGCAGGAAAGCAGAGAGGGCCAAATTATCTGGGGCATTTGAAGGGGTTCCAGGAGGCAGTGAGGACCAGCATGACTTTTCCCCGCTGGCACCTTTGCTGTGGCAGCAAAAGCTGGACGTTTGTCTTTTTTGCTGGGGAGGCTGCCGAGAGTGAAAAAAGGTGCTTTTGAGCAGAGAGTGCGCAGGAAAGCAGAGAGGGCCAAATTGTCTGGGGCATTTGAAGGGGTTCCAGGAGGCAGTGAGGACCAGCATGACTTTTCCCTGCTGGCACCTTTGCTGCGGCAGCAAAAGCTGGACGTTTGTCTTTTTTGCTGCGGAGCCTTCAGAGACTGGAAAAAGGTGCTTTTGAGGATAGAGTGCGCAGGAAAGCAGAGAGCGCGAAATTGTCTGGGGCGTTTGAAGTGGTTCCAGGAGGCAGTGAGGACCAGCATCACTTTTCCCTGCTTGCACCTTTGCTGTGGCAGCAAAAGCTGGACGTTTGTATTTTTGCTGCGGAGGCTGCCGAAGGTGAAAAAATGTGCTTTTGAGGATAGAGTGCGCAGGAAAGCAGAGAGGGCCCAATTGCCTGGGGCATTTGAAGAGGTTCCAGGAGGCAGTGAGGACCAGCATCACTTTTCCCCGCTGGCACCTTTGCTGTGGCAGCAAAAGCTGGACGTTTGTCTTTTTTGCTGGGGAGGCTGCCGAGAGTGAAAAAAGGTGCTTGTGAGGATAGAGTGCGCAGGAAAGCAGAGAGGGCCAAATAGTCTAGGGCATTCGATGGGGTTCCAGGAGGCAGTGAGGACCAGCATCGCTTTTCCCCGCTGGCACTTTTGCTGTGGCAGCAAAAGCTGGACGTTTGTCTTTTTTGCTGCGGAGGCTGCCGAGGGTGAAAAAAGGTGCTTTTGAGGATATTGTGCGCAGGAAAGCAGAGAGGGCCAAATTGTCTGGTGCATTTGAAGGGGTTCCAGGAGGCAGTGAGGACCAGCATGACTTTTCCCCGCTGGCACCTTGCCGTGGCAGCAAAGGCTGGACGTTTGTCTTTTTTGCAGCGGATGATGCCGAGAGTGAAAAAAGGTGCTATTGAGGATAGAGTGCGCAGGAAAGCAGAGAGGGCCCAATTGCCTGGGGCATTTGAAGGGGTTCCAGGAGGCAGTGAGGACCAGCATCACTTTTCCCCGCTGGCACCTTTGCTGTGGCAGCAAAACCTAGACGTTTGTCATTTTTTCTCCCAACACCGCTAAAATTGAACAAAGGTGCTTTTGAGGATAGAGTGCGCAGGAAAGCAGAGAGGGCCAAATAGTCTAGGGCATTCGATGGGGTTCCAGGAGGCAGTGAGGACCAGCATCACTTTTCCCCGCTGGAACCTTTGCTGTGGCAGCAAAAGCTGGACGTTTGTCTTTTTTGCTGCGGAGGCTGCCGAAGGTGAAAAAAGGTGCTTTTGAGGATAGAGTGCGCAGGAAAGCAGAGAGGGCCAAATTGTCTGGGGCATTTGAAGGGGTTCCAGGAGGCAGTGAGGACCAGCATGACTTTTCCACGCTGGCACCTTTGCTGTGGCAGCAAAAGCTGGACGTTTGTCTTTTTTGCTGCGGAGGCTGCCGAGACTCGAAAAAAGTGCTTTTGAGGATAGAGCGCTCAGGAAAGCAGAGAGGGCCAAATTGTCTGGGGCATTTGAAGGGGTTCCAGGAGGCAGTGAGGACCAGCATGACTTTTCCCCGCTGGCACCGTTGCTGTGGCAGCAAAAGCTGGACGTTTGTCTTTTTTGCTGCGGAGGATGCCTAGAGTGAAAAAAGGTGCTTTTGAGGATAGAGTGCGCAGGAAAGCAGAGAGGGCCAAATTGTCTGGGGCATTTGAAGGGGTTCCAGGAGGCAGTGAGGACCAGCATGACTTTTCCCCGCTGGCACCTTTGCTGTAGCAGCAAAAGCTGGACGTTTGTCTTTTTTGCTGCAGAGGCTGCTGAGAGTGAAAAAACGTGCTTTTGAGGGTAGGAGCCGCAGGAAAGCAGAGAGGGCCAAATTGTCTGGGGCATTTGAAGGGGTTCCAGGAGGCAGTGAGGACCAGCATGACTTTTCCCCGCTGGCACCTTTGCTGTGGCAGCAAAAGCTGGACGTTTGTCTTTTTTGCTGGGGAGGCTGCCGAGAGTGAAAAAAGGTTCTTTTGAGGATAGAGTGCGCAGGAAAGCAGAGAGGGCCAAATTGTCTGGGGCATTTGAAGGGGTTCCAGGAGGCAGTGAGGACCAGCATGACTTTTCCCCGCTGGCACCTTTGCTGTGGCAGCAAAAGCTGGACGTTTGTCTTTTTTGCTGCGGAGGCTGCCGAGAGTGAAAAAAGGTGCTTTTGAGGATAGAGTGCGCAGGAAAGCAGAGAGCGCCAAATTGGCTGGGGCGTTTGAAGTGGTTCCAGGAGGCAGTGAGGACCAGCATCACTTTTCCCTGCTTGCACCTTTGCTGTGGCAGCAAAAGCTGGACGTTTGTATTTTTGCTGCGGAGGCTGCCGAGAGTGAAAAAAGGTGCTTTTGAGGATAGAGTGCGCAGGAAAGCAGAGAGGGCCAAATTGTCTAGGGCATTTGAAGGGGTTCCAGGAGGCAGAGAGGACCAGCATCACTTTTCCCAGCTGGCACCTCTGCTGTAGCAGCAAAAGCTGGACGTTTGTCTTTTTTGCTGGGGAGGCTGCCGAGAGTGAAAAACAATGCTTTTGAGGATAGAGTGCGCAGGAAAGCAGAGAGGGCCAAATTGTATGGGGCATTCGAAGGGGTTCAAGGAGGCAGTCAGGACCAGCATGACTTTTCCCCGCTGGCACCTCTGCTGTAGCAGCAAAAGCTGGACGATTGTCTTTTTTGCTGCGGAGGCTGCCGAGAGTGAAAAAAGGTGCTTTTGAGGATAGAGTGCGCAGGAAAGCAGAGAGGGCCAAATTGTCTGGGGCATTTGAAGGGGTTCCAGTAGGCAGTGAGGACCAGCATGTCTTATCCCCACTGGCACCTTTGCTGTGGCATCAAAAGCTGGACGTTTGTCTTTTTTGCTGGGGAGGCTGCCGAGAGTGAAAAAAGGTGCTTTTGAGGATAGAGTGCGCAGGAAAGCAGAGAGGGCCAAATTGTCTGGGGCAATTGAAGGGGTTCCAGGAGGCAGTGAGGACCAGCATGACTTTTCCCCGCTGGCACCTTTGCTGTGGCAGCAAAAGCTGGACGATTGTCTTTTTTGCTGCTGAGGCTGCCGAGAGTGAAAAAAGGTGCTTTTGAGGATAGAGTGCGCAGGAAAGCAGAGAGGGCCAAATTGTCTGGGGCATTTGAAGGGGTTCCAGGAGGCAGTGAGGACCAGCATGACTTTTCCCCGCTGGCACCTTTGCTGTGGCAGCAAAATCTGGACGTTTGTCTTTTTTGCTGGGGAGGCTGCCGAGAGTGAAAAAAGGTGCTTTTGAGGATAGACTGCGCAGGAAAGCAGAGAGGGCCAAATTGTGTGGGGCATTTGAAGGGGTTCCAGGAGGCAGTGAGGACCAGCATGACTTTTCCCCCCTGGTAACTTTGCTGTGGCAGCAAAAGCTGGACGTTTGTCTTTTTTGCTGCGGAGGCTGCAGAGAGTGAAAAACGGTGCTTTTGAGGATAGAGTGCACAGGAAAGCAGAGAGGGCCAAATTGTCTGGGGCATTTGACGGGGTTCCAGGAGGCAGTGAGGACCAGCATGACTTTTCCCCGCTGGCACCTTTGCTGTGGCAGCAAAAGCTGGACGTTTGTCTTTTTTGCTGGGGAGGCTGCCAAGAGTGAAAAAAGGTGCTTTTGAGGATAGAGTGTGCAGGAAAGCAGAAAGGGCCAAATTGTCTGGGGCATTTGAAGGGGTTCCAGGAGTCAGTGAGGACCAGCATGACTTTTCCCCGCTGGCACCTTTGCTGTGGCAGCAAAAGCTGGACGTTTGTCTTTTTTGCTGCGGAGGCTGCCAAGAGTGAAAAAAGGTGCTTTTGAGGATAGAGTGCGCAGGAAAGCAGAGAGGGCCAAATTGTCTGGTGCATTTGAAGGGGTTCCAGGGGGCAGTGAGGATCTGCATCACTTTTCACCGCTGGCACCTTTGCTGTGGCAGCAAAAGCTGGACGTTTGTCTTTTTTGCTGCGGAGGCTGCCAAGAGTGAAAAAAGGTGCTTTTGAGGATATTGTGCGCAGGAAAGCAGAGAGGGCCAAATTGTCTAGGGCATTTGAAGGGGTTCCAGGAGGCAGAGAGGACCAGCATCACTTTTCCCAGCTGGCACCTCTGCTGTAGCAGCAAAAGCTGGACGTTTGTCTTTTTTGCTGGGGAGGCTGCCGAGAGTGAAAAACAATGCTTTTGAGGATAGAGTGCGCAGGAAAGCAGAGAGGGCCAAATTGTATGGGGCATTCGAAGGGGTTCAAGGAGGCAGTCAGGACCAGCATGACTTTTCCCCGCTGGCACCTCTGCTGTAGCAGCAAAAGCTGGACGATTGTCTTTTTTGCTGCGGAGGCTGCCGAGAGTGAAAAAAGGTGCTTTTGAGGATAGAGTGCGCAGGAAAGCAGAGAGGGCCAAATTGTCTGGGGCATTTGAAGGGTTTCCAGGAGGCAGTGAGGACCAGCATCGCTTTTCCCCGCTGGCACTTTTGCTGTGGCAGCAAAAGCTGGACGTTTGTCTTTTTTGCTGCGGAGGCTGCCGAGGGTGAAAAAAGGTGCTTTTGAGGATATTGTGCGCAGGAAAGCAGAGAGGGCCAAATTGTCTGGTGCATTTGAAGGGGTTCCAGGAGGCAGTGAGGATCTGCATCACTTTTCACCGCTGGCACCTTTGCTGTGGCAGCAAAAGCTGGACGTTTGTCTTTTTTGCTGCGGAGGCTGCCAAGAGTGAAAAAAGGTGCTTTTGAGGATATTGTGCGCAGGAAAGCAGAGAGGGCCAAATTGTCTGGGGCATTTGAAGGGGTTCCAGGAGGCAGTGAGGAGCAGCATGACTTTTCCCCGCTGGCACCTTGCCATGGCAGCAAAGGCTGGACGTTTGTCTTTTTTGCAGCGGATGATGCCGAGAGTGAAAAAAGGTGCTATTGAGGATAGAGTGCGCAGGAAAGCAGAGAGGGCCCAATTGCCTGGGGCATTTGAAGGGGTTCCAGGAGGCAGTGAGGACCAGCATCACTTTTACCCGCTGGCACTTTTGCTGTGGCAGCAAAACCTAGACGTTTGTCATTTTTTCTCCCAACACCGCTAAAATTGAACAAAGGTGCTTTTGAGGATAGAGTGCGCAGGAAAGCAGAGAGGGCCAAATAGTCTAGGGCATTCGATGGGGTTCCAGGAGGCAGTGAGGACCAGCATCACTTTTCCCCGCTGGCACCTTTGCTGTGGCAACAAAAGCTGGACGTTTGTCTTTTTTGCTGCGGAGGTTGCCGAAGGTGAAAAAAGGTGCTTTTGAGGATAGAGTGCACAGGAAAGCAGAGAGGGCCAAATTGTCTGGGGCATTTGAAGGAGTTCCAGGAGGCAGTGAGCACCAGCATGACTTTTCCCCGCTGCCACCATTGCTGTGGCAGCAAAAGCTGGACGTTTGTCTTTTTTGCTGCGGAGGCTGCCGAAGGTGAAAAAAGGTGCTTTTGAGGATAGAGTGCGCAGGAAAGCAGAGAGGGCCAAATTGTCTGGGACATTTGAAGGGGTTCCAGGAGGCAGTGAGGACCAGCATGACTTTTCCACGCTGGCACCTTTGCTGTGGCAGCAAAAGCTGGACGTTTGTCTTTTTTGCTGCGGAGGCTGCCGAGACTCGAAAAAAGTGCTTTTGAGGATAGAGTGCGCAGGAAAGCAGAGAGGGCCAAATTGTCTGGGGCATTTGAAGGGGTTCCAGGAGGCAGTGAGGACCAGCATGACTTTTCCTCGCTGGCACCGTTGCTGTGGCAGCAAAAGCTGGACGTTTGTCTTTTTTGCTGGGGAGGGTGCCGAGAGTGAAAAAAGGTGCTTTTGAGGATAGAGTGCGCAGGAAAGCAGAGAGGGCCAAATTATCTGGGGCATTTGAAGGGGTTCCAGGAGGCAGTGAGGACCAGCATGACTTTTCCCCGCTGGCACCTTTGCTGTGGCAGCAAAAGCTGGACGTTTGTCTTTTTTGCTGGGGAGGCTGCCGAGAGTGAAAAAAGGTGCTTTTGAGCAGAGAGTGCGCAGGAAAGCAGAGAGGGCCAAATTGTCTGGGGCATTTGAAGGGGTTCCAGGAGGCAGTGAGGACCAGCATGACTTTTCCCTGCTGGCACCTTTGCTGCGGCAGCAAAAGCTGGACGTTTGTCTTTTTTGCTGCGGAGCCTTCAGAGACTGGAAAAAGGTGCTTTTGAGGATAGAGTGCGCAGGAAAGCAGAGAGCGCGAAATTGTCTGGGGCGTTTGAAGTGGTTCCAGGAGGCAGTGAGGACCAGCATCACTTTTCCCTGCTTGCACCTTTGCTGTGGCAGCAAAAGCTGGACGTTTGTATTTTTGCTGCGGAGGCTGCCGAAGGTGAAAAAATGTGCTTTTGAGGATAGAGTGCGCAGGAAAGCAGAGAGGGCCCAATTGCCTGGGGCATTTGAAGAGGTTCCAGGAGGCAGTGAGGACCAGCATCACTTTTCCCCGCTGGCACCTTTGCTGTGGCAGCAAAAGCTGGACGTTTGTCTTTTTTGCTGGGGAGGCTGCCGAGAGTGAAAAAAGGTGCTTGTGAGGATAGAGTGTGCAGGAAAGCAGAAAGGGCCAAATTGTATGGGGCATTTGAAGGGGTTCCAGGAGGCAGTGAGGACCAGCATGACTTTTCCCCGCTGGCACCTTTGCTGTGGCAGCAAAAGCTGGACGTTTGTCTTTTTTGCTGGGGAGGCTGCCGAGAGTGAAAAAAGGTGCTTGTGAGGATAGAGTGCGCAGGAAAGCAGAGAGGGCCAAATAGTCTAGGGCATTCGATGGGGTTCCAGGAGGCAGTGAGGACCAGCATCGCTTTTCCCCGCTGGCACTTTTGCTGTGGCAGCAAAAGCTGGACGTTTGTCTTTTTTGCTGCGGAGGCTGCCGAGGGTGAAAAAAGGTGCTTTTGAGGATATTGTGCGCAGGAAAGCAGAGAGGGCCAAATTGTCTGGTGCATTTGAAGGGGTTCCAGGAGGCAGTGAGGACCAGCATGACTTTTCCCCGCTGGCACCTTGCCGTGGCAGCAAAGGCTGGACGTTTGTCTTTTTTGCAGCGGATGATGCCGAGAGTGAAAAAAGGTGCTATTGAGGATAGAGTGCGCAGGAAAGCAGAGAGGGCCCAATTGCCTGGGGCATTTGAAGGGGTTCCAGGAGGCAGTGAGGACCAGCATCACTTTTCCCCGCTGGCACCTTTGCTGTGGCAGCAAAACCTAGACGTTTGTCATTTTTTCTCCCAACACCGCTAAAATTGAACAAAGGTGCTTTTGAGGATAGAGTGCGCAGGAAAGCAGAGAGGGCCAAATAGTCTAGGGCATTCGATGGGGTTCCAGGAGGCAGTGAGGACCAGCATCACTTTTCCCCGCTGGAACCTTTGCTGTGGCAGCAAAAGCTGGACGTTTGTCTTTTTTGCTGCGGAGGCTGCCGAAGGTGAAAAAAGGTGCTTTTGAGGATAGAGTGCGCAGGAAAGCAGAGAGGGCCAAATTGTCTGGGGCATTTGAAGGGGTTCCAGGAGGCAGTGAGGACCAGCATGACTTTTCCACGCTGGCACCTTTGCTGTGGCAGCAAAAGCTGGACGTTTGTCTTTTTTGCTGCGGAGGCTGCCGAGACTCGAAAAAAGTGCTTTTGAGGATAGAGTGCTCAGGAAAGCAGAGAGGGCCAAATTGTCTGGGGCATTTGAAGGGGTTCCAGGAGGCAGTGAGGACCAGCATGACTTTTCCCCGCTGGCACCGTTGCTGTGGCAGCAAAAGCTGGACGTTTGTCTTTTTTGCTGCGGAGGATGCCTAGAGTGAAAAAAGGTGCTTTTGAGGATAGAGTGCGCAGGAAAGCAGAGAGGGCCAAATTGTCTGGGGCATTTGAAGGGGTTCCAGGAGGCAGTGAGGACCAGCATGACTTTTCCCCGCTGGCACCTTTGCTGTAGCAGCAAAAGCTGGACGTTTGTCTTTTTTGCTGCAGAGGCTGCTGAGAGTGAAAAAACGTGCTTTTGAGGGTAGGAGCCGCAGGAAAGCAGAGAGGGCCAAATTGTCTGGGGCATTTGAAGGGGTTCCAGGAGGCAGTGAGGACCAGCATGACTTTTCCCCGCTGGCACCTTTGCTGTGGCAGCAAAAGCTGGACGTTTGTCTTTTTTGCTGGGGAGGCTGCCGAGAGTGAAAAAAGGTTCTTTTGAGGATAGAGTGCGCAGGAAAGCAGAGAGGGCCAAATTGTCTGGGGCATTTGAAGGGGTTCCAGGAGGCAGTGAGGACCAGCATGACTTTTCCCCGCTGGCACCTTTGCTGTGGCAGCAAAAGCTGGACGTTTGTCTTTTTTGCTGCGGAGGCTGCCGAGAGTGAAAAAAGGTGCTTTTGAGGATAGAGTGCGCAGGAAAGCAGAGAGCGCCAAATTGGCTGGGGCGTTTGAAGTGGTTCCAGGAGGCAGTGAGGACCAGCATCACTTTTCCCTGCTTGCACCTTTGCTGTGGCAGCAAAAGCTGGACGTTTGTATTTTTGCTGCGGAGGCTGCCGAGAGTGAAAAAAGGTGCTTTTGAGGATAGAGTGCGCAGGAAAGCAGAGAGGGCCAAATTGTCTAGGGCATTTGAAGGGGTTCCAGGAGGCAGAGAGGACCAGCATCACTTTTCCCAGCTGGCACCTCTGCTGTAGCAGCAAAAGCTGGACGTTTGTCTTTTTTGCTGGGGAGGCTGCCGAGAGTGAAAAACAATGCTTTTGAGGATAGAGTGCGCAGGAAAGCAGAGAGGGCCAAATTGTATGGGGCATTCGAAGGGGTTCAAGGAGGCAGTCAGGACCAGCATGACTTTTCCCCGCTGGCACCTCTGCTGTAGCAGCAAAAGCTGGACGATTGTCTTTTTTGCTGCGGAGGCTGCCGAGAGTGAAAAAAGGTGCTTTTGAGGATAGAGTGCGCAGGAAAGCAGAGAGGGCCAAATTGTCTGGGGCATTTGAAGGGGTTCCAGTAGGCAGTGAGGACCAGCATGTCTTATCCCCACTGGCACCTTTGCTGTGGCATCAAAAGCTGGACGTTTGTCTTTTTTGCTGGGGAGGCTGCCGAGAGTGAAAAAAGGTGCTTTTGAGGATAGAGTGCGCAGGAAAGCAGAGAGGGCCAAATTGTCTGGGGCAATTGAAGGGGTTCCAGGAGGCAGTGAGGACCAGCATGACTTTTCCCCGCTGGCACCTTTGCTGTGGCAGCAAAAGCTGGACGATTGTCTTTTTTGCTGCTGAGGCTGCCGAGAGTGAAAAAAGGTGCTTTTGAGGATAGAGTGCGCAGGAAAGCAGAGAGGGCCAAATTGTCTGGGGCATTTGAAGGGGTTCCAGGAGGCAGTGAGGACCAGCATGACTTTTCCCCGCTGGCACCTTTGCTGTGGCAGCAAAATCTGGACGTTTGTCTTTTTTGCTGGGGAGGCTGCCGAGAGTGAAAAAAGGTGCTTTTGAGGATAGACTGCGCAGGAAAGCAGAGAGGGCCAAATTGTGTGGGGCATTTGAAGGGGTTCCAGGAGGCAGTGAGGACCAGCATGACTTTTCCCCCCTGGTAACTTTGCTGTGGCAGCAAAAGCTGGACGTTTGTCTTTTTTGCTGCGGAGGCTGCAGAGAGTGAAAAACGGTGCTTTTGAGGATAGAGTGCACAGGAAAGCAGAGAGGGCCAAATTGTGTGGGGCATTTGACGGGGTTCCAGGAGGCAGTGAGGACCAGCATGACTTTTCCCCGCTGGCACCTTTGCTGTGGCAGCAAAAGCTGGACGTTTGTCTTTTTTGCTGGGGAGGCTGCCAAGAGTGAAAAAAGGTGCTTTTGAGGATAGAGTGTGCAGGAAAGCAGAAAGGGCCAAATTGTCTGGGGCATTTGAAGGGGTTCCAGGAGTCAGTGAGGACCAGCATGACTTTTCCCCGCTGGCACCTTTGCTGTGGCAGCAAAAGCTGGACGTTTGTCTTTTTTGCTGCGGAGGCTGCCAAGAGTGAAAAAAGGTGCTTTTGAGGATAGAGTGCGCAGGAAAGCAGAGAGGGCCAAATTGTCTGGTGCATTTGAAGGGGTTCCAGGGGGCAGTGAGGATCTGCATCACTTTTCACCGCTGGCACCTTTGCTGTGGCAGCAAAAGCTGGACGTTTGTCTTTTTTGCTGCGGAGGCTGCCAAGAGTGAAAAAAGGTGCTTTTGAGGATATTGTGCGCAGGAAAGCAGAGAGGGCCAAATTGTCTAGGGCATTTGAAGGGGTTCCAGGAGGCAGAGAGGACCAGCATCACTTTTCCCAGCTGGCACCTCTGCTGTAGCAGCAAAAGCTGGACGTTTGTCTTTTTTGCTGGGGAGGCTGCCGAGAGTGAAAAACAATGCTTTTGAGGATAGAGTGCGCAGGAAAGCAGAGAGGGCCAAATTGTATGGGGCATTCGAAGGGGTTCAAGGAGGCAGTCAGGACCAGCATGACTTTTCCCCGCTGGCACCTCTGCTGTAGCAGCAAAAGCTGGACGATTGTCTTTTTTGCTGCGGAGGCTGCCGAGAGTGAAAAAAGGTGCTTTTGAGGATAGAGTGCGCAGGAAAGCAGAGAGGGCCAAATTGTCTGGGGCATTTGAAGGGGTTCCAGTAGGCAGTGAGGACCAGCATGTCTTATCCCCACTGGCACCTTTGCTGTGGCATCAAAAGCTGGACGTTTGTCTTTTTTGCTGGGGAGGCTGCCGAGAGTGAAAAAAGGTGCTTTTGAGGATAGAGTGCGCAGGAAAGCAGAGAGGGCCAAATTGTCTGGGGCAATTGAAGGGGTTCCAGGAGGCAGTGAGGACCAGCATGACTTTTCCCCGCTGGCACCTTTGCTGTGGCAGCAAAAGCTGGACGATTGTCTTTTTTGCTGCTGAGGCTGCCGAGAGTGAAAAAAGGTGCTTTTGAGGATAGAGTGCGCAGGAAAGCAGAGAGGGCCAAATTGTCTGGGGCATTTGAAGGGGTTCCAGGAGGCAGTGAGGACCAGCATGACTTTTCCCCGCTGGCACCTTTGCTGTGGCAGCAAAAGCTGGACGTTTGTCTTTTTTGCTGCTGAGGCTGCCGAGAGTGAAAAAAGGTGCTTTTGAGGATAGAGTGCGCAGGAAAGCAGAGAGGGCCAAATTGTGTGGGGCATTTGAAGGGGTTCCAGGAGGCAGTGAGGACCAGCATGACTTTTCCCCGCTGGCACCTTTGCTGTGGCAGCAAAATCTGGACGTTTGTCTTTTTTGCTGGGGAGGCTGCCGAGAGTGAAAAAAGGTGCTTTTGAGGATAGAGTGCGCAGGAAAGCAGAGAGGGCCAAATTGTCTGGGGCATTTGAAGGGGTTCCAGGAGGCAGTGAGGACCAGCATGACTTTTCCCCCCTGGTAACTTTGCTGTGGCAGCAAAAGCTGGACGTTTGTCTTTTTTGCTGCGGAGGCTGCAGAGAGTGAAAAACGGTGCTTTTGAGGATAGAGTGCACAGGAAAGCAGAGAGGGCCAAATTGTCTGGGGCATTTGACGGGGTTCCAGGAGGCAGTGAGGACCAGCATGACTTTTCCCCGCTGGCACCTTTGCTGTGGCAGCAAAAGCTGGACGTTTGTCTTTTTTGCTGGGGAGGCTGCCAAGAGTGAAAAAAGGTGCTTTTGAGGATAGAGTGTGCAGGAAAGCAGAAAGGGCCAAATTGTCTGGGGCATTTGAAGGGGTTCCAGGAGTCAGTGAGGACCAGCATGACTTTTCCCCGCTGGCACCTTTGCTGTGGCAGCAAAAGCTGGACGTTTGTCTTTTTTGCTGCGGAGGCTGCCAAGAGTGAAAAAAGGTGCTTTTGAGGATAGAGTGCGCAGGAAAGCAGAGAGGGCCAAATTGTCTGGTGCATTTGAAGGGGTTCCAGGGGGCAGTGAGGATCTGCATCACTTTTCACCGCTGGCACCTTTGCTGTGGCAGCAAAAGCTGGACGTTTGTCTTTTTTGCTGCGGAGGCTGCCAAGAGTGAAAAAAGGTGCTTTTGAGGATATTGTGCGCAGGAAAGCAGAGAGGGCCAAATTGTCTGGGGCATTTGAAGGGTTTCCAGGAGGCAGTGAAGACCAGCATGACTTTTCCCCGCTGGCACCTTGCCGTGGCAGCAAAGGCTGGACGTTTGTCTTTTTTGCAGCGGATGATGCCGAGAGTGAAAAAAGGTGCTATTGAGGATAGAGTGCGCAGGAAAGCAGAGAGGGCCCAATTGCCTGGGGCATTTGAAGGGGTTCCAGGAGGCAGTGAGGACCAGCATCACTTTTCCCCGCTGGCACTTTTGCTGTGGCAGCAAAACCTAGACGTTTGTCATTTTTTCTCCCAACACCGCTAAAATTGAACAAAGGTGCTTTTGAGGATAGAGTGCGCAGGAAAGCAGAGAGGGCCAAATAGTCTAGGGCATTCGATGGGGTTCCAGGAGGCAGTGAGGACCAGCATCACTTTTCCCCGCTGGAACCTTTGCTGTGGCAGCAAAAGCTGGACGTTTGTCTTTTTTGCTGCGGAGGCTGCCGAAGGTGAAAAAAGGTTCTTTTGAGGATAGAGTGCGCAGGAAAGCAGAGAGGGCCAAATTGTCTGGGGCATTTGAAGGGGTTCCAGGAGGCAGTGAGGACCAGCATGACTTTTCCCCGCTGGCACCGTTGCTGTGGCAGCAAAAGCTGGACGTTTGTCTTTTTTGCTGCGGAGGATGCCGAGAGTGAAAAAAGGTGCTTTTGAGGATAGACTGCGCAGGAAAGCAGAGAGGGCCAAATTGTCTGGGGCATTTGAAGGGGTTCCAGGAGGCAGTGAGGACCAGCATGACTTTTCCCCGCTGGCACCTTTGCTGTAGCAGCAAAAGCTGGACGTTTGTCTTTTTTGCTGCAGAGGCTGCTGAGAGTGAAAAAACGTGCTTTTGAGGGTAGGAGCCGCAGGAAAGCAGAGAGGGCCAAATTGTCTGGGGCATTTGAAGGGGTTCCAGGAGGTAGTGAGGACCAGCATGACTTTTCCCCGCTGGCACATTTGCTGTGGCAGCAAAAGCTGGACGTTTGTCTTTTTTGCTGGGGAGGCTGCCGAGAGTGAAAAAAGGTTCTTTTGAGGATAGAGTGCGCAGGAAAGCAGAGAGGGCCAAATTGTCTGGGGCATTTGAAGGGGTTCCAGGAGGCAGTGAGGACCAGCATGACTTTTCCCTGCTGGCACCTTTGCTGCGGCAGCAAAAGCTGGACGTTTGTCTTCTTTGCTGCGGAGCCTTCAGAGACTGGAAAAAGGTGCTTTTGAGGATAGAGTGCGCAGGAAAGCAGAGAGCGCCAAATTGGCTGAGGCGTTTGAAGTGGTTCCAGGAGGCAGTGAGGACCAGCATCACTTTTCCCTGCTTGCACCTTTGCTGTGGCAGCAAAAGCTGGACGTTTGTATTTTTGCTGCGGAGGCTGCCGAGAGTGAAAAAAGGTGCTTTTGAGGATAGAGTGCGCAGGAAAGCAGAGAGGGCCAAATTGTCTAGGGCATTTGAAGGGGTTCCAGGAGGCAGAGAGGACCAGCATCACTTTTCCCCGCTGGCACCTCTGCTGTAGCAGCAAAAGCTGGACGTTTGTCTTTTTTGCTGGGGAGGCTGCCGAGAGTGAAAAAAGGTGCTTGTGAGGATAGAGTGCGCAGGAAAGCAGAGAGGGCCAAATAGTCTAGGGCATTCGATGGGGTTCCAGGAGGCAGTGAGGACCAGCATCGCTTTTCCCCGCTGGCACTTTTGCTGTGGCAGCAAAAGCTGGACGTTTGTCTTTTTTGCTGCGGAGGCTGCCGAGGGTGAAAAAAGGTGCTTTTGAGGATATTGTGCGCAGGAAAGCAGAGAGGGCCAAATTGTCTGGTGCATTTGAAGGGGTTCCAGGGGGCAGTGAGGATCTGCATCACTTTTCACCGCTGGCACCTTTGCTGTGGCAGCAAAAGCTGGACGTTTGTCTTTTTTGCTGGGGAGGCTGCCAAGAGTGAAAAAAGGTGCTTTTGAGGATATTGTGCGCAGGAAAGCAGAGAGGGCCCAATTGCCTGGGGCATTTGAAGGGGTTCCAGGAGGCAGTGAGGACCAGCATCACTTTTCCCCGCTGGCACTTTTGCTGTGGCAGCAAAACCTAGACGTTTGTCATTTTTTCTCCCAACACCGCTAAAATTGAACAAAGGTGCTTTTGAGGATAGAGTGCGCAGGAAAGCAGAGAGGGCCAAATAGTCTAGGGCATTCGATGGGGTTCCAGGAGGCAGTGAGGACCAGCATCACTTTTCCCCGCTGGCACCTTTGCTGTGGCAGCAAAAGCTGGACGTTTGTCTTTTTTGCTGCGGAGGCTGCCGAAGGTGAAAAAAGGTGGTTTTGAGGATAGAGTGCGCAGGAAAGCAGAGAGGGCCAAATTGTCTGGGGCATTTGAAGGGGTTCCAGGAGGCAGTGAGGACCAGCATGACTTTTCCACGCTGGCACCTTTGCTGTGGCAGCAAAAGCTGGACGTTTGTCTTTTTTGCTGCGGAGGCTGCAGAGACTCGAAAAAAGTGCTTTTGAGGATAGAGTGCTCAGGAAAGCAGAGAGGGCCAAATTGTCTGGGGCATTTGAAGGGGTTCCAGGAGGCAGTGAGGACCAGCATGACTTTTCCCCGCTGGCACCGTTGCTGTGGCAGCAAAAGCTGGACGTTTGTCTTTTTTGCTGCGGAGGATGCCGAGAGTGAAAAAAGGTGCTTTTGAGGATAGACTGCGCAGGAAAGCAGAGAGGGCCAAATTGTCTGGGGCATTTGAAGGGGTTCCAGGAGGCAGTGAGGACCAGCATGACTTTTCCCCGCTGGCACCTTTGCTGTAGCAGCAAAAGCTGGACGTTTGTCTTTTTTGCTGCAGAGGCTGCTGAGAGTGAAAAAACGTGCTTTTGAGGGTAGGAGCCGCAGGAAAGCAGAGAGGGCCAAATTGTCTGGGGCATTTGAAGGGGTTCCAGGAGGCAGTGAGGACCAGCATGACTTTTCCCCGCTGGCACCTTTGCTGTGGCAGCAAAAGCTGGACGTTTGTCTTTTTTGCTGGGGAGGCTGCCGAGAGTGAAAAAAGGTTCTTTTGAGGATAGAGTGCGCAGGAAAGCAGAGAGGGCCAAATTGTCTGGGGCATTTGAAGGGGTTCCAGGAGGCAGTGAGGACCAGCATGACTTTTCCCTGCTGGCACCTTTGCTGCGGCAGCAAAAGCTGGACGTTTGTCTTTTTTGCTGCGGAGCCTTCAGAGACTGGAAAAAGTTGCTTTTGAGGATAGAGTGCGCAGGAAAGCAGAGAGCGCCAAATTGGCTGGGGCGTTTGAAATGGTTCCAGGAGGCAGTGAGGACCAGCATCACTTTTCCCTGCTTGCACCTTTGCTGTGGCAGCAAAAGCTGGACGTTTGTATTTTTGCTGCGGAGGCTGCCGAGAGTGAAAAAAGGTGCTTTTGAGGATAGAGTGCGCAGGAAAGCAGAGAGGGCCAAATTGTCTAGGGCATTTGAAGGGGTTCCAGGAGGCAGAGAGGACCAGCATCACTTTTCCCCGCTGGCACCTCTGCTGTAGCAGCAAAAGCTGGACGTTTGTCTTTTTTGCTGGGGAGGCTGCCGAGAGTGAAAAACAATGCTTTTGAGGATAGAGTGCGCAGGAAAGCAGAGAGGGCCAAATTGTATGGGGCATTCGAAGGGGTTCAAGGAGGCAGTCAGGACCAGCATGACTTTTCCCCGCTGGCACCTCTGCTGTAGCAGCAAAAGCTGGACGATTGTCTTTTTTGCTGCGGAGGCTGCCGAGAGTGAAAAAAGGTGCTTTTGAGGATAGAGTGCGCAGGAAAGCAGAGAGGGCCAAATTGTCTGGGGCATTTGAAGGGGTTCCAGTAGGCAGTGAGGACCAGCATGTCTTATCCCCACTGGCACCTTTGCTGTGGCATCAAAAGCTGGACGTTTGTCTTTTTTGCTGGGGAGGCTGCCGAGAGTGAAAAAAGGTGCTTTTGAGGATAGAGTGCGCAGGAAAGCAGAGAGGGCCAAATTGTCTGGGGCAATTGAAGGGGTTCCAGGAGGCAGTGAGGACCAGCATGACTTTTCCCCGCTGGCACCTTTGCTGTGGCAGCAAAAGCTGGACGATTGTCTTTTTTGCTGCTGAGGCTGCCGAGAGTGAAAAAAGGTGCTTTTGAGGATAGAGTGCGCAGGAAAGCAGAGAGGGCCAAATTGTCTGGGGCATTTTAAGGGGGTCCAGGAGGCAGTGAGGACCAGCATGACTTTTCCCCGCTGGTACATCTGCTGTGGCAGCAAAAGCTGGACGTTTGTCTTTTTTGCTGGGGAGGCTGCCGAGAGTGAAAAACGGTGCTTTTGAGGATAGAGTGCGCAGGAAAGCAGAGAGGGCCCAATTGTATGGGGCATTCGAAGGGGTTAAAGGAGGCAGTGAGGACCAGCATCACTTTTCCCCACTGGCACCTCTGCTGTAGCAGCAAAAGCTGGACGTTTGTCTTTTTTGCTGCGGAGGGTGCCGAGAGTGAAAAAAGGTGCTTTTGAGGATAGAGTGCGCAGGAAAGCAGAGAGGGCCAAATTGTCTGGGGCATTTGAAGGGGTTCCAGGAGGCAGTGAGGACCAGCATGACTTTTCCCCGCTGGCACCTTTGCTGTGGCAGCAAAAGCTGGACGTTTGTCTTTTTTGCTGCGGAGGTTGCCGAGAGTGAAAAAAAGTGCTTTTGAGGATAGAGTGCGCAGGAAAGCAGAGAGGGCCAAATTGTCTGGGGCATTTGAAGGGGTTCCAGGAGGCAGTGAGGACCAGCATGACTTTTCCCCGCTGGCACCTTTGCTGTGGCAGCTAAAGCTGGACGTTTGTCTTTTTTGCTGGGGAGGCTGCCGAGAGTGAAAAAAGGTGCTTTTGAGGATAGAGTGCGCAGGAAAGCAGAGAGGGCCAAATTGTGTGGGGCATTTGAAGGGGTTCCAGGAGGCAGTGAGGACCAGCATGACTTTTCCCCGCTGGCACCTTTGCTGTGGCAGCAAAAGCTGGACGTTTGTCTTTTTTGCTGCTGAGGCTGCCGAGAGTGAAAAAAGGTGCTTTTGAGGATAGAGTGCGCAGGAAAGCAGAGAGGGCCAAATTGTGTGGGGCATTTGAAGGGGTTCCAGGAGGCAGTGAGGACCAGCATGACTTTTCCCCGCTGGCACCTTTGCTGTGGCAGCAAAAGCTGGACGTTTGTCTTTTTTGCTGGGGAGGCTGCCGAGAGTGAAAAAAGGTGCTTTTGAGCAGAGAGTGCGCAGGAAAGCAGAGAGGGCCAAATTGTGTGGGGCATTTGAAGGGGTTCCAGGAGGCAGTGAGGACCAGCATGACTTTTCCCCCCTGGTAACTTTGCTGTGGCACCAAAAGCTGGACGTTTGTCTTTTTTGCTGCGGAGGCTGCAGAGAGTGAAAAACGGTGCTTTTGAGGATAGAGTGCGCAGGAAAGCAGAGAGGGCCAAATTGTCTGGGGCATTTGACGGGGTTCCAGGAGGCAGTGAGGACCAGCATGACTTTTCCCTGCTGGCACCTTTGCTGTGGCAGCAAAAGCTGGACGTTTGTCGTTTTTGCTGGGGAGGCTGCCAAGAGTGAAAAAAGGTGCTTTTGAGGATAGAGTGTGCAGGAAAGCAGAAAGGGCCAAATTGTATGGGGCATTTGAAGGGGTTCCAGGAGGCAGTGAGGACCAGCATGACTTTTCCCCGCTGGCACCTTTGCTGTGGCAGCAAAAGCTGGACGTTTGTCTTTTTTGCTGGGGAGGCTGCCGAGAGTGAAAAAAGGTGCTTGTGAGGATAGAGTGCGCAGGAAAGCAGAGAGGGCCAAATTGTCTGGGGCATTTGAAGGGGTTCCAGGAGGCAGTGAGGACCAGCATGACTTTTCCCTGCTGGCACCTTTGCTGTGGCAGCAAAAGCTGGACGTTTGTCTTTTTGGCTGAAGAGGCTGCCGAGAGTGAAAAAAGGTGCTTTTGAGGATAGAGTGCGCAGGAAAGCAGAGAGGGCCAAATTGTCTGGGGCATTTGAAGGGGTTCCAGGAGGTAGTGAGGACCAGCATGACTTTTCCCTGCTGGCACCTTTGCTGTGGCAGCAAAAGCTGGACGTTTGTCTTTTTTGCTGCGGAGGCTGCCAAGAGTGAAAAAAGGTGCTTTTGGGTATAGAGTGTGCAGGAAAGCAGAAAGGGCCAAATTGTCTGGGGCATTTGAAGGGGTTCCAGGAGGCAGTGAGGACCAGCATCACTTTTCCCCGGTGGCACCTTTGCTGTGGCAGCAAAAGCTGGACGTTTGTCTTTTTTGCAGCGGAGGATGCCGAGTGTGAAAAAAGGTGCTTTTGAGGATAGAGTGCGCAGGAAAGCAGAGAGGGCCAAAATGTCTGGGGCATTTGAAGGGGTTCCAGGAGGCAGTGAGGACCAGCATGACTTTTCCCCGCTGGCACCATTGCTTTGGCAGCAAAACCTAGACGTTTGTCTTTTTTGTTGCGGATCCTTCCGAGACTGGAAAAAGGTGCTTTTGAGGATAGAGTGCGCAGGAAAGCAGAGAGGGCCAAATTGTCTGGGGCGTTTGAAGGGGTTCCAGGAGGCAGTGAGGACCAGCATCACTTTTCCCTGCTGGCACATTTGCTGTGGCAGCAAAAGCTGGACCTTTGTCTTTTTTGCTGCGGAGGCTGCCGAAGGTGAAAAAAGGTGCTTTTGAGGATAGAGTGCGCAGGAAAGCAGAGAGGGCCAAATTGTCTGGTGCATTTGAAGGGGTTCCAGGAGGCAGTGAGGACCAGCATGACTTTTCCCCGCTGGCACCTTTGCTGCGGCAGCAAAAGCTGGACGTTTGTCTTTTTTGCTGCGGAGCCTTCAGAGACTGGAAAATGGTGCTTTTGAGGATAGAGTGCGCAGGAAAGCAGAGAGGGCCAAATTGTCTGGGGCATTTGAAGGGGTTCCAGGAGGCAGTGAGGACCAGCATCACTTTTCCCTGCTTGCACCTTTGCTGTGGCAGCAAAAGCTGGACGTTTGTATTTTTGCTGGGGAGGCTGCCGAGAGTGAAAAAAGGTGCCTTTGAGGATATTGTGCGCAGGAAAGCAGAGAGGGCCAAATTGTCTGGGGCATTTGAAGGGGTTCCAGGAGGCAGTGAGGACCAGCATGACTTTTCCCCGCTGGCACCTTTGCTGTGGCAGCAAAAGCTGGACGTTTGTCTTTTTTGCTGCGGAGGATGCCGAGAGTGAAAAAAGGTGCTTTTGAGGATATTGTGCGCAGGAAAGCAGAGAGGGCCAAATTGTCTGGGGCATTTGAAGGGGTTCCAGGAGGCAGTGAGGACCAGCATGACTTTTCCCCGCTGGCACATTTGCTGTGGCAGCAAAACATAGACGTTTGTCATTTTTTCTCCCAACACCGCTAAAAGTGAACAAAGGTGCTTTTGAGGATAGAGTGCGCAGGAAAGCAGAGAGGGCCAAATAGTCTAGGGCATTCGATGGGGTTCCAGGAGGCAGTGAGGACCAGCATCACTTTCCCCCGCTGGCACCTTTGCTGTGGCAGCAAAAGCGGGATGTTTGTCTTTTTTTCTCCGTAGGCCGCCGAGAGTGAAAAAAGGTGCTTTTGAGGATAGAGTGCGCAGGAAAGCAGAGAGGGCCAAATTGTCTGGGGCATTTGAAGGGGTTCCAGGAGGCAGTGAGGACCAGTATCACTTTTCCCCGCTGGCACCTTTGCTGTGGCAGCAAAAGCTGGACGTTTGTCTTTTTTGCTACAAACGCCGCCTAGATTGAAAAAAGTTGCTTTTGAGGATAGAGTGCGCAGGAAAGCAGAGAGGGCCAAATTGTGTGGGGTATTTGAAGGGGTTCCAGGCGGCAGTGAGGACCAGCATCACTTTTCCCCGCTGGCACTTTTGCTGTGGCAGCAAAACCTAGACGTTTGTCTTTTTTCTCCAAACACCGCTAAAAGTGAAAAAAGGTGCTTCTGAGGATAGAGTCCTCAGGAAAGCAGAGAGGGCCAAATTGTCTGGGGCATTTGAAGGGGTTCCAGGAGGCAGTGAGGACCAGCATCACTTTCCCCGTTGGCACCTTTGCTGTAGCAGCAAAAGCTGGACCTTTGTCTTTTTTGCTGCGGAGGATGCCGAAGGTGAAAAAAGGTGCTTTGAGGATAGAGTGCGCAGGAAAGCAGAGAGGGCCAAATTGTCTGGGGCATTTGATAGGGTTCCAGGAGGCAGTGAGGACCAGCATGACTTTTCCCCGCTGGCACCTTTGCTGTGGCAGCAAAAGCTGGACGTTTGTCTTTTTTGCTGCGGAGGCTGCCGAAGTTGAAAAAAGGTGCTTTTGAGGATAGAGTGCGCAGGAAAGCAGAGAGGGCCAAATTGTCTGGGGCATTTGAAGGGGTTCCAGGAGGCAGTGAGGACCAGCATGACTTTTCCCCGCTGGCACCTTTGCTGTGGCAGCAAAAGCTGGACGTTTGTCTTTTTTGCTGCGGAGGATGCCGAGAGTGAAAAAAGGTGCTTTTGAGGGTAGGAGCCGCAGGAAAGCAGAGAGGGCCAAAATGTCTGGGGCATTTGAAGGGGTTCCAGGAGGCAGTGAGGACCAGCATCACTTTTCCCTGCTGGCACGTTTGCTGTGGCAGCAAAAGCTGGACTTTTGTCTTTTTTGCTTCTGAGGCTGCCGAGAGTGAAAAAAGGTGCTTTTGAGGATAGAGTGCGCAGGAAAGCAGAGAGGGCCCAGTTGTCTGGGGCATTTGAAGGAGTTCCAGGAGGCAGTCAGGACCAGCATGACTTTTCCCAGCTGGCACCTTTGCTGTGGCAGCAAAAGCTGGACGTTTGTCTTTTTTGCTGGGGAGGCTGCCGAGATTGAAAAAAGGTGCTTTTGAGGATAGAGTGCGCAGGAAAGCAGAGAGGGCCAAATTGTCTGGGGCGTTTGAAGGGGTTCCAGGAGGCAGTGAGGACCAGCATCACTTTTCCCTGCTTGCACCTTTGCTGTGGCAGCAAAAGCTGGACGTTTGTATTTTTGCTGCAGAGGCGGCCGAGAGTGAAAAAAACTGCCTTTGAGGATATTGTGCGCAGGAAAGCAGAGAGGGCCAAATTGTCTGGGGCATTTGAAGGGGTTCCAGGAGGCAGTGAGGACCAGCATGACTTTTCCCCGCTGGCACCTTTGCTGTGGCAGCAAAAGCTGGACGTTTGTCTTTTTTGCTGCGGAGGATGCCGAGAGTGAAAAAAGGTGCTTTTGAGGATATTGTGCGCAGGAAAGCAGAGAGGGCCAAATTGTCTGGGGCATTTGAACGGGTTCCAGGAGGCAGTGAGGACCAGCATCACTTTTCCCCGCTGGCACCTCTGCTGTAGCAGCAAAAGCTGGACGTTTGTCTTTTTTGCTGGGGAGGCTGCCGAGAGTGAAAAAAGGTGCTTTTGAGGATAGAGTGCGCAGGAAAGCAGAGAGGGCCAAATTGTCTGGGGCATTTGAAGGGGTTCCAGGAGGCAGTGAGGACCAGCATCACTTTTCCCCGCTGGCACCTTTGCTGTGGCAGCAAAAGCTGGACGTTTGTCTTTTTTGCTGGGGAGGTTGCCTAGAGTGAAAAAAGGTGCTTTTGAGGATAGAGTGTGCAGGAAAGAAGAGAGGGACAAATTGTCTGGGTCATTTGAAGGGGTTCCAGGAGTCAGTGAGGACCAGCATGACTTTTCCCCGCTGGCACCTTTGCTGTGGCAGCAAAAGCTGGACGTTTGTCTTTTTTGCTGCGGATCCTTCCGAGACTGGAAAAAGGTGCTTTTGAGGATAGAGTGTGCAGGAAAGCAGAGAGGGCCAAATTGTGTGGGGCATTTGAAGGGGTTCCAGGAGGCAGTGAGGACCAGCATCACTTTTCCCCGCTGGCACCTTTGCTGTGGCAGCAAAAGCTGGACGTTTGTCTTTTTTGCTGCCGAGGCTGCCGAGAGTGAAAAAAGGTGCTTTTGAGGATAGAGTGTGCAGGAAAGCAGAGAGGGCCAAATTGTCTGGGGCATTTGAAGGGGTTCCAGGAGGCAGTGAGGACCAGCATGACTTTTCCCTGCTGGCACCTTTGCTTTGGCAGCAAAAGCTGGACGTTTTTTCTTTTTTGCTGCGGAGGCTGCCGAGATTGAAAAAAGGTGCTTTTGGGGATAGAGTTTGCAGGAAAGCAGAAAGGGCCAAATTGTCTGGGGCATTTGAAGGGGTTCCAGGAGGCAGTGAGGACCAGCATCACTTTTCCCTGCTGGCACCTTTGCTGTGGCAGCAAAAGCTGGACGTTTGTCTTTTTTGCTGGGGAGGCTGCCGAGAGTGAAAAAAGGTGCTTTTGAGGATAGAGTGCGCAGGAAAGCAGAGAGGGCCCAATTGTATGGGGCATTTGAAGGGTTTCCAGGAGGCAGTGAGGACCAGCATCACTTTTCCCCGCTGGCACCTTTGCTGTGGCAGCAAAAGCTGGACCTTTGTCTTTTTTGCTGCGGAGGCTGCCGAGAGTGAAAAAAGGTGCTTTTGAGGATATTGTGCACAGGAAAGCAGAGAGGGCCAAATTGTCTGGTGCATTTGAAGGGGTTCCAGGGGGCAGTGAGAATCTGCATCACTTTTCACCGCTGGCACCTTTGCTGTGGCAGCAAAAGCTGGACGTTTGTCTTTTTTGCTGCAGAGGATGCCGAGAGTGAAAAAAGGTGCTTTTGAGGATAGACTGCGCAGGAAAGCAGAGAGGGCCAAATTGTCTGGGGCATTTGAAGGGGTTCCAGGAGGCAGTGAGGACCAGGATGAGTTTTCTCCGCTGGCGCCTTTGCTGTGGCAGCAAAGGCTGGACGTTTGTCTTTTTTGCAGCGGAGGATGCCGAGTGTGAAAAAAGGTGCTTTTGAGGATAGAGTGCGCAGGAAAGCAGAGAGGGCCAAAATGTCTGGGGCATTTGAAGGGGTTCCAGGAGGCAGTGAGGACCAGCATGACTTTTCCCCGCTGGCACCATTGCTTTGGCAGCAAAACCTAGACGTTTGTCTTTTTTGTTGCGGATCCTTCCGAGACTGGAAAAAGGTGCTTTTGAGGATAGAGTGCGCAGGAAAGCAGAGAGGGCCAAATTGTCTGGGGCGTTTGAAGGGGTTCCAGGAGGCAGTGAGGACCAGCATCACTTTTCCCTGCTGGCACATTTGCTGTGGCAGCAAAAGCTGGACCTTTGTCTTTTTTGCTGCGGAGGCTGCCGAAGGTGAAAAAAGGTGCTTTTGAGGATAGAGTGCGCAGGAAAGCAGAGAGGGCCAAATTGTCTGGTGCATTTGAAGGGGTTCCAGGAGGCAGTGAGGACCAGCATGACTTTTCCCCGCTGGCACCTTTGCTGCGGCAGCAAAAGCTGGACGTTTGTCTTTTTTGCTGCGGAGCCTTCAGAGACTGGAAAACGGTGCTTTTGAGGATAGAGTGCGCAGGAAAGCAGAGAGCGCCAAATTGTCTGGGGCGTTTGAAGGGGTTCCAGGAGGCAGTGAGGACCAGCATCACTTTTCCCTGCTTGCACCTTTGCTGTGGCAGCAAAAGCTGGACGTTTGTATTTTTGCTGGGGAGGCTGCCGAGAGTGAAAAAAGGTGCCTTTGAGGATATTGTGCGCAGGAAAGCAGAGAGGGCCAAATTGTCTGGGGCATTTGAAGGGGTTCCAGGAGGCAGTGAGGACCAGCATGACTTTTCCCCGCTGGCACCTCTGCTGTAGCAGCAAAAGCTGGACGTTTGTCTTTTTTGCTGGGGAATATGCCGAGAGTGAAAAAAGGTGCTTTTGAGGATATTGTGCGCAGGAAAGCAGAGAGGGCCAAATTGTGTGGGGCATTTGAAGGGGTTCCAGGAGGCAGTGAGGACCAGCATGACTTTTCCCCGCTGGCACCTTTGCTGTGGCAGCAAAAGCTGGACGTTTGTCTTTTTTGCTGGGGAGGATGCCGAGAGTGAAAAAAGGTGCTTTTGAGGATATTGTGCGCAGGAAAGCAGAGAGGGCCAAATTGTCTGGGGCATTTGAAGGGGTTCCAGGAGGCAGTGAGGACCAGCATGACTTTTCCCCGCTGGCACATTTGCTGTGGCAGCAAAACATAGACGTTTGTCATTTTTTCTCCCAACACCGCTAAAAGTGAACAAAGGTGCTTTTGAGGATAGAGTGCGCAGGAAAGCAGAGAGGGCCAAATAGTCTAGGGCATTCGATGGGGTTCCAGGAGGCAGTGAGGACCAGCATCACTTTCCCCCGCTGGCACCTTTGCTGTGGCAGCAAAAGCGGGATGTTTGTCTTTTTTTCTCCGTAGGCCGCCGAGAGTGAAAAAAGGTGCTTTTGAGGATAGAGTGCGCAGGAAAGCAGAGAGGGCCAAATTGTCTGGGGCATTTGAAGGGGTTCCAGGAGGCAGTGAGGACCAGTATCACTTTTCCCCGCTGGCACCTTTGCTGTGGCAGCAAAAGCTGGACGTTTGTCTTTTTTGCTACAAACGCCGCCTAGATTTAAAAAAGTTGCTTTTGAGGATAGAGTGCGCAGGAAAGCAGAGAGGGCCAAATTGTGTGGGGTATTTGAAGGGGTTCCAGGCGGCAGTGAGGACCAGCATCACTTTTCCCCGCTGGCACTTTTGCTGTGGCAGCAAAACCTAGACGTTTGTCTTTTTTCTCCAAACACCGCTAAAAGTGAAAAAAGGTGCTTCTGAGGATAGAGT
Organism: Vanellus vanellus; assembly: GCF_965231255.1. Classification (NCBI taxonomy): domain Eukaryota; kingdom Metazoa; phylum Chordata; class Aves; order Charadriiformes; family Charadriidae; genus Vanellus; species Vanellus vanellus. The sequence goes on along the minus strand of NW_028128955.1, from coordinate 36,577 downwards.
CCTCAGGAAAGCAGAGAGGGCCAAATTGTCTGGGGCATTTGACGGGGTTCCAGGAGGCAGTGAGGACCAGCATCACTTTTCCCCGTTGGCACCTTTGCTGTAGCAGCAAAAGCTGGACCTTTGTCTTTTTTGCTGCGGAGGATGCCGAAGGTGAAATAAGGTGCTTTGAGGATAGAGTGCGCAGGAAAGCAGAGAGGGCCAAATTGTCTGGGGCATTTGATAGGGTTCCAGGAGGCAGTGAGGACCAGCATGACTTTTCCCCGCTGGCACCTTTGCTGTGGCAGCAAAAGCTGGACGTTTGTCTTTTTTGCTGCGGAGGCTGCCGAAGTTGAAAAAAGGTGCTTTGAGGATAGAGTGCGCAGGAAAGCAGAGAGGGCCAAATTGTCTGGGGCATTTGAAGGGGTTCCAGGAGGCAGTGAGGACCAGCATGACTTTTCCCCGCTGGCACCTTTGCTGTGGCAGCAAAAGCTGGACGTTTGTCTTTTTTGCTGCGGAGGATGCCGAGAGTGAAAAAAGGTGCTTTTGAGGGTAGGAGCCGCAGGAAAGCAGAGAGGGCCAAAATGTCTGGGGCATTTGAAGGGGTTCCAGGAGGCAGTGAGGACCAGCATCACTTTTCCCTGCTGGCACGTTTGCTGTGGCAGCAAAAGCTGGACTTTTGTCTTTTTTGCTTCTGAGGCTGCCGAGAGTGAAAAAGGTGCTTTTGAGGATAGAGTGCGCAGGAAAGCAGAGAGGGCCCAGTTGTCTGGGGCATTTGAAGGAGTTCCAGGAGGCAGTGAGGACCAGCATGACTTTTCCCAGCTGGCACCTTTGCTGTGGCAGCAAAAGCTGGACGTTTGTCTTTTTTGCTGGGGAGGCTGCCGAGATTGAAAAAAGGTGCTTTTGAGGATAGAGTGCGCAGGAAAGCAGAGAGGGCCAAATTGTCTGGGGCGTTTGAAGGGGTTCCAGGAGGCAGTGAGGACCAGCATGACTTTTCCCTGCTTGCACCTTTGCTGTGGCAGCAAAAGCTGGACGTTTGTATTTTTGCTGCAGAGGCGGCCGAGAGTGAAAAAAGCTGCCTTTGAGGATATTGTGCGCAGGGAAAGCAGAGAGGGCCAAATTGTCTGGGGCATTTGAAGGGGTTCCAGGAGGCAGTGAGGACCAGCATGACTTTTCCCGCTGGCACCTTTGCTGTGGCAGCAAAAGCTGGACGTTTGTCTTTTTTGCTGCGGAGGATGCCGAGAGTGAAAAAAGGTGCTTTTGAGGATATTGTGCGCAGGAAAGCAGAGAGGGCCAAATTGTCTGGGGCATTTGAAGGGGTTCCAGGAGGCAGTGAGGACCAGCATGACTTTTCCCCGCTGGCACCTTTGCTGTGGCAGAAAACATAGACGTTTGTCATATTTTCTCCCAACACCGCTAAAAGTGAACAAAGGTGCTTTTGAGGATAGAGTGCGCAGGAAAGCAGAGAGGGCCAAATAGTCTAGGGCATTCGATGGGGTTCCAGGAGGCAGTGAGGACCAGTATAACTTTCCCCCGCTGGCACCTTTGCTGTGGCAGCAAAAGCTGGACGTTTGTCTTTTTTGCTGCGGAGGCTGCCGAAGTTGAAAAAAGGTGCTTTTGAGGATAGAGTGCGCAGGAAAGCAGAGAGGGCCAAAATGTCTGGGGCATTTGAAGGGGTTCCAGGAGGCAGTGAGGACCAGCATGACTTTTCCCTGCTGGCACATTTGCTGTGGCAGCAAAAGCTGGACGTTTGTCTTTTTTGCTGCGGAGGCTGCCGAGAGTGAAAAAAGGTGCTTTTGAGGATAGAGTGCGCAGGAAAGCAGAGAGGGCCAAATTGTCTGGGGCATTTGAAGGGGTTCCAGGAGGCAGTGAGGACCAGCATGACTTTTCCCTGCTGGCACCTTTGCTGCGGCAGCAAAAGCTGGACGTTTGTCTTTTTTGCTGCGGAGCCTTCAGAGACTGGGAAAATGTGCTTTTGAGGATAGAGTGTGCAGGAAAGCAGAGAGGGCCAAATTGTCTGGGTCATTTGAAGGGGTTCCAGGAGGCAGTGAGGACCAGCATGACTTTTCCCCGCTGGCACCTTTGCTGTGGCAGCAAAAGCTGGACGTTTGTCTTTTTTGCTGCGGAGGCTGCCGAGAGTGAAAAAAGGTGCTTTTGAGCAGAGAGTGCGCAGGAAAGCAGAGAGGGCCAAATTGTGTGGGGCATTTGAAGGGGTTCCAGGAGGCAGTGAGGACCAGCATGACTTTTCCCCGCTGGCAACTTTGCTGTGGCAGCAAAAGCTGGACGTTTGTCTTTTTTGCTGGGGAGGCTGCCAAGATTGAAAAAAGGTGCTTTTGAGGACAGAGTGTGCAGGAAAGCAGAAAGGTCCAAATTGTATGGGGCATTTGAAGGGGTTCCAGGAGGCAGTGAGGACCAGCATGACTTTTCCCCGCTGGCACCTTTGCTGTGGCAGCAAAAGCTGGACGTTTGTCTTTTTTGCTGGGGAGGCTGCCGAGAGTGAAAAACGGTGCTTTTGAGGATAGATTGCACAGGAAAGCAGAGAGGGCCAAATTGTCTGGGGCATTTGAAGGGGTTCCAGGAGGCAGTGAGGACCAGCATGACTTTTCCCCGCTGGCACCTTTGCTGTGGCAGCAAAGGCTGGACGTTTGTCTTTTTTGCAGCGGAGGCTGCCGAGAGTGAAAAAAGGTGCTTTTGAGGATAGAGTGCGCAGGAAAGCAGAGAGGGCCAAATTGTGTGGGGCATTTGAAGGGGTTCCAGGAGGCAGTGACGACCAGCATGACTTTTCCCCGCTGGCACCTTTGCTGTGGCAGCAAAAGCTGGACGTTTGTCATATTTTCTCCCAACACCGCTAAAAGTGAACAAAGGTGCTTTTGAGGATAGAGTGCGCAGGAAAGCAGAGAGGGCCAAATAGTCTAGGGCATTCGATGGGGTTCCAGGAGGCAGTGAGGACCAGTATAACTTTCCCCCGCTGGCACCTTTGCTGTGGCAGCAAAAGCTGGACGTTTGTCTTTTTTGCTGCGGAGGCTGCCGAAGTTGAAAAAAGGTGCTTTTGAGGATAGAGTGCGCAGGAAAGCAGAGAGGGCCAAAATGTCTGGGGCATTTGAAGGGGTTCCAGGAGGCAGTGAGGACCAGCATGACTTTTCCCTGCTGGCACATTTGCTGTGGCAGCAAAAGCTGGACGTTTGTCTTTTTTGCTGCGGAGGCTGCCGAGAGTGAAAAAAGGTGCTTTTGAGGATAGAGTGCGCAGGAAAGCAGAGAGGGCCAAATTGTCTGGGGCATTTGAAGGGGTTCCAGGAGGCAGTGAGGACCAGCATGACTTTTCCCTGCTGGCACCTTTGCTGCGGCAGCAAAAGCTGGACGTTTGTCTTTTTTGCTGCGGAGCCTTCAGAGACTGGGAAAATGTGCTTTTGAGGATAGAGTGTGCAGGAAAGCAGAGAGGGCCAAATTGTCTGGGTCATTTGAAGGGGTTCCAGGAGGCAGTGAGGACCAGCATGACTTTTCCCCGCTGGCACCTTTGCTGTGGCAGCAAAAGCTGGACGTTTGTCTTTTTTGCTGCGGAGGCTGCCGAGAGTGAAAAAAGGTGCTTTTGAGCAGAGAGTGCGCAGGAAAGCAGAGAGGGCCAAATTGTGTGGGGCATTTGAAGGGGTTCCAGGAGGCAGTGAGGACCAGCATGACTTTTCCCCGCTGGCAACTTTGCTGTGGCAGCAAAAGCTGGACGTTTGTCTTTTTTGCTGGGGAGGCTGCCAAGATTGAAAAAAGGTGCTTTTGAGGACAGAGTGTGCAGGAAAGCAGAAAGGTCCAAATTGTATGGGGCATTTGAAGGGGTTCCAGGAGGCAGTGAGGACCAGCATGACTTTTCCCCGCTGGCACCTTTGCTGTGGCAGCAAAAGCTGGACGTTTGTCTTTTTTGCTGGGGAGGCTGCCGAGAGTGAAAAACGGTGCTTTTGAGGATAGATTGCACAGGAAAGCAGAGAGGGCCAAATTGTCTGGGGCATTTGAAGGGGTTCCAGGAGGCAGTGAGGACCAGCATGACTTTTCCCCGCTGGCACCTTTGCTGTGGCAGCAAAGGCTGGACGTTTGTCTTTTTTGCAGCGGAGGCTGCCGAGAGTGAAAAAAGGTGCTTTTGAGGATAGAGTGCGCAGGAAAGCAGAGAGGGCCAAATTGTGTGGGGCATTTGAAGGGGTTCCAGGAGGCAGTGACGACCAGCATGACTTTTCCCCGCTGGCACCTTTGCTGTGGCAGCAAAAGCTGGACGTTTGTCTTTTTTGCTGGGGAGGCTGCCGAGAGTGAAAAACGGTGCTTTTGAGGATACAGTGCGCAGGAAAGCAGAGAGGGCCAAATTGTCTGGGGCATTTGAAGGGGTTCCAGGAGGCAGTGACGACCAGCATGACTTTTCCCCTCTGGCACCTTTGCTGTGGCAGCAAAAGCTGGACGTTTGTCTTTTTTGCTGCGGAGGCTGCCGAGAGTGAAAAAAGGTGCTTTTGAGGATAGAGTGCGCAGGAAAGCAGAGAGGGCCAAATTGTCTGGGGCATTTGAAGGGGTTCCAGGAGGCAGTGAGGACCAGCATGACTTTTCCCTGCTGGCACCTTTGCTGCGGCAGCAAAAGCTGGACGTTTGTCTTTTTTGCTGCGGAGCCTTCAGAGACTGGGAAAATGTGCTTTTGAGGATAGAGTGTGCAGGAAAGCAGAGAGGGCCAAATTGTCTGGGTCATTTGAAGGGGTTCCAGGAGGCAGTGAGGACCAGCATGACTTTTCCCCGCTGGCACCTTTGCTGTGGCAGCAAAAGCTGGACGTTTGTCTTTTTTGCTGCGGAGGCTGCCGAGAGTGAAAAAAGGTGCTTTTGAGCAGAGAGTGCGCAGGAAAGCAGAGAGGGCCAAATTGTGTGGGGCATTTGAAGGGGTTCCAGGAGGCAGTGAGGACCAGCATGACTTTTCCCCGCTGGCAACTTTGCTGTGGCAGCAAAAGCTGGACGTTTGTCTTTTTTGCTGGGGAGGCTGCCAAGATTGAAAAAAGGTGCTTTTGAGGACAGAGTGTGCAGGAAAGCAGAAAGGTCCAAATTGTATGGGGCATTTGAAGGGGTTCCAGGAGGCAGTGAGGACCAGCATGACTTTTCCCCGCTGGCACCTTTGCTGTGGCAGCAAAAGCTGGACGTTTGTCTTTTTTGCTGGGGAGGCTGCCGAGAGTGAAAAACGGTGCTTTTGAGGATAGATTGCACAGGAAAGCAGAGAGGGCCAAATTGTCTGGGGCATTTGAAGGGGTTCCAGGAGGCAGTGAGGACCAGCATGACTTTTCCCCGCTGGCACCTTTGCTGTGGCAGCAAAGGCTGGACGTTTGTCTTTTTTGCAGCGGAGGCTGCCGAGAGTGAAAAAAGGTGCTTTTGAGGATAGAGTGCGCAGGAAAGCAGAGAGGGCCAAATTGTGTGGGGCATTTGAAGGGGTTCCAGGAGGCAGTGACGACCAGCATGACTTTTCCCCGCTGGCACCTTTGCTGTGGCAGCAAAAGCTGGACGTTTGTCTTTTTTGCTGGGGAGGCTGCCGAGAGTGAAAAACGGTGCTTTTGAGGATACAGTGCGCAGGAAAGCAGAGAGGGCCAAATTGTCTGGGGCATTTGAAGGGGTTCCAGGAGGCAGTGACGACCAGCATGACTTTTCCCCTCTGGCACCTTTGCTGTGGCAGCAAAAGCTGGACGTTTGTCTTTTTTGCTGGGGAGGCTGCCAAGATTGAAAAAAGGTGCTTTTGAGGATAGAGTGTGCAGGAAAGCAGAAAGGTCCAAATTGTATGGGGCATTTGAAGGGGTTCCAGGAGGCAGTGAGGACCAGCATGACTTTTCCCCGCTGGCACCTTTGCTGTGGCAGCAAAAGCTGGACGTTTGTCTTTTTTGCTGGGGAGGCTGCCGAGAGTGAAAAACGGTGCTTTTGAGGATAGATTGCACAGGAAAGCAGAGAGGGCCAAATTGTCTGGGGCATTTGAAGGGGTTCCAGGGGGCAGTGAGGATCTGCATCACTTTTCCCCGCTGGCACCTTTGCTGTGGCAGCAAAAGCTGGACGTTTGTCTTTTTTGCTGCGGAGGCTGCCGAGAGTGAAAAAAGGTGCTTTTGAGGATAGAGTGCGCAGGAAAGCAGAGAGGGCCAAATTGTCTGGGGCATTTGAAGGGGTTCCAGGAGGCAGTGAGGACCAGCATGACTTTTCCCCGCTGGCACCTTTGCTGTGGCAGCAAAGGCTGGACGTTTGTCTTTTTTGCAGCGGAGGATGCCGACAGTGAAAAAAGGTGCTTTTGAGGATAGAGTGCGCAGGAAAGCAGAGAGGGCCAAATTGTCTGGGGCATTTGAAGGGGTTCCAGGAGGCAGTGAGGACCAGCATGACTTTTCCCTGCTGGCACCTTTGCTGTGGCAGCAAAAGCTGGACGTTTGTCTTTTTTGCAGCGGAGGCTGCCGAGATTGAAAAATGTGCTTTTGGGGACAGAGTGTGCAGGAAAGCAGAAAGGGCCAAATTGTCTGGGGCATTTGAAGGGGTTCCAGGAGGCAGTGAGGACCAGCATCACTCTTCCCCGCTGGCACCTTTGCTGTGGCAGCAAAAGCTGGACGTTTTTCTTTTTTGCTGGGGAGGCTGCCGAGAGTGAAAAACGGTGCTTTTGAGGATAGATTGCACAGGAAAGCAGAGAGGGCCAAATTGTCTGGGGCATTTGAAGGGGTTCCAGGGGGCAGTGAGGATCTGCATCACTTTTCCCCGCTGGCACCTTTGCTGTGGCAGCAAAAGCTGGACGTTTGTCTTTTTTGCTGCGGAGGCTGCCGAGAGTGAAAAAAGGTGCTTTTGAGGATAGAGTGCGCAGGAAAGCAGAGAGGGCCAAATTGTCTGGGGCATTTGAAGGGGTTCCAGGAGGCAGTGAGGACCAGCATGACTTTTCCCCGCTGGCACCTTTGCTGTGGCAGCAAAGGCTGGACGTTTGTCTTTTTTGCAGCGGAGGATGCCGAGAGTGAAAAAAGGTGCTTTTGAGGATAGAGTGCGCAGGAAAGCAGAGAGGGCCAAATTGTCTGGGGCATTTGAAGGGGTTCCAGGAGGCAGTGAGGACCAGCATGACTTTTCCCTGCTGGCACCTTTGCTGTGGCAGCAAAAGCTGGACGTTTGTCTTTTTGGCTGAAGAGGCTGCTGAGAGTGAAAAAAGGTGCTTTTGAGGATAGAGTGCGCAGGAAAGCAGAGAGGGCCAAATTGTCTGGGGCAATTGAAGGGGTTCCAGGAGGCAGTGAGGACCAGCATGACTTTTCCCTGCTGGCACCTTTGCTGTGGCAGCAAAAGCTGGACGTTTGTCTTTTTTGCTGCGGAGGCTGCCGAGATTGAAAAATGTGCTTTTGGGGACAGAGTGTGCAGGAAAGCAGAAAGGGCCAAATTGTCTGGGGCATTTGAAGGGGTTCCAGGAGGCAGTGAGGACCAGCATGACTTTTCCCTGCTGGCACCTTTGCTGCGGCAGCAAAAGCTGGACGTTTGTATTTTTTGCTGGGTACGCTGCCGAGAGTGAAAAAAGGTGCTTTTGAGGATATTGTGCACAGGAAAGCAGAGAGGGCCAAATTGTCTGGTGCATTTGAAGGGGTTCCAGGGGGCAGTGAGGATCTGCATCACTTTTCACCGCTGGCACCTTTGCTGTGGCAGCAAAAGCTGGACGTTTGTCTTTTTTGCTGCGGAGGATGGCGAGAGTGAAAAAAGGTGCTTTTGAGGATAGACTGCGCAGGAAAGCAGAGAGGGCCAAATTGTCTGGAGCATTTGAAGGGGTTCCAGGAGGCAGTGAGGACCAGCATGACTTTTCCCCGCTGGCACCTTTGCTGTGGCAGCAAAGGCATGACGTTTGTCTTTTTTGCAGCGGAGGATGCCGAGAGTGAAAAAAGGTGCTTTTGAGGATAGAGTGCGCAGGAAAGCAGAGAGGGCCAAATTGTCTGGGGCATTTGAAGGGGTTCCAGGAGGCAGTGAGGACCAGCATCACTTTTCCCCGCTGGCACCTTTGCTGTGGCAGCAAAAGCTGGACGTTTGTCTTTTTTGCTGCGGAGGTTGCCGAGAGTGAAAAAAGGTGCTTTTGAGGATAGAGTGCGCAGGAAAGAAGAGAGGGCCAAATTGTCTGGGGCATTTGAAGGGGTTCCAGGAGGCAGTGAGGACCAGCATCACTTTTCCCCGCTGGCACCTCTGCTGTAGCAGCAAAAGCTGGACGTTTGTCTTTTTTGCTGGGGAGGCTGCCGAGAGTGAAAAAAGGTGCTTTTGAGGATAGAGTGCGCAGGAAAGCAGAGAGGGCCAAATTGTCTGGGGCATTTGAAGGGGTTCCAGGAGGCAGTGAGGACCAGCATGACTTTTCCCCGCTGGCACCTTTGCTGTGGCAGCAAAAGCTGGACGTTTGTCTTTTTTGCTGGGGAGGCTGCTGAGAGTGAAAAAAGGTGCTTTTGAGGATAGAGTGCGCAGGAAAGCAGAGAGGGCCAAATTGTCTGGGGCATTTGAAGGGGTTCCAGGAGGCAGTGAGGACCAGCATGACTTTTCCCTGCTGGCACCTTTGCTGTGGCAGCAAAAGCTGGACGTTTGTCTTTTTTGCTGCGGAGGCTGCCGAGATTGAAAAATGTGCTTTTGGGGACAGAGTGTGCAGGAAAGCAGAAAGGGCCAAATTGTCTGGGGCATTTGAAGGGGTTCCAGGAGGCAGTGAGGACCAGCATCACTCTTCCCAGCTGGCACCTTTGCTGTGGCAGCAAAAGCTGGACGTTTGTCTTTTTTGCTGGGGAGGCTGCCGAGAGTGAAAAAAGGTGCTTTTTAGGATAGAGTGCTCAGGAAAGCAGAGAGGGCCAAATTGTCTGGGGCATTTGAAGGGTTTCCAGGAGGCAGTGAGGACCAGCATCACTTTTCCCCGCTGGCACCTTTGCTGTGGCAGCAAAAGCTGGACGTTTGTCTTTTTTGCTGGGTACTCTGCCGAGAGTGAAAAAAGGTGCTTTTGAGGATATTGTGCACAGGAAAGCAGAGAGGGCCAAATTGTCTGGTGCATTTGAAGGGGTTCCAGGGGGCAGTGAGGATCTGCATCACTTTTCACCGCTGGCACCTTTGCTGTGGCAGCAAAAGCTGGACGTTTGTCTTTTTTGCTGCGGAGGATGGCGAGAGTGAAAAAAGGTGCTTTTGAGGATAGACTGCGCAGGAAAGCAGACAGGGCCAAATTGTCTGGAGCATTTGAAGGGGTTCCAGGAGGCAGTGAGGACCAGCATGACTTTTCCCCGCTGGCACCTTTGCTGTGGCAGCAAAGGCATGACGTTTGTCTTTTTTGCAGCGGAGGATGCCGAGAGTGAAAAAAGGTGCTTTTGAGGATAGAGTGCGCAGGAAAGCAGAGAGGGCCAAATTGTCTGGGGCATTTGAAGGGGTTCCAGGAGGCAGTGAGGACCAGCATGACTTTTCCCCGCTGGCACCTTTGCTTTGGCAGCAAAACCTAGACGTTTGTCTTTTTTGCTGCGGATCCTTCTGAGACTGGAAAAAGGTGCTTTTCAGGATAGATTGCGCAGGAAAGCAGAGAGGGCCAAATTGTCTGGGGCGTTTGAAGGGGTTCCAGGAGGCAGTGAGGACCAGCATCACTTTTCCCTGCTGGCACATTTGCTGTGGCAGCAAAAGCTGGACGTTTGTCTTTTTTGCTGGGGAGGCTGACGAGATTAAAAAAGGTGCTTTTGAGGATAGAGTGCGCAGGAAAGCAGAGAGGGCCAAATTGTCTGGGGCATTTGAAGGGGTTCCAGGAGGCAGTGAGGACCAGCATGACTTTTCCCCGCTGGCACTATTGCTGTGGCAGCAAAAGCTGGACGTTTGTATTTTTTGCTGCGGAGGTTGCCGAGAGTGAAAAAAGGTGCTTTTGAGGATAGAGTGCGCAGGAAAGAAGAGAGGGCCAAATTGTCTGGGGCATTTGAAGGGGTTCCAGGAGGCAGTGAGGACCAGCATCACTTTTCCCCGCTGGCACCTCTGCTGTAGCAGCAAAAGCTGGACGTTTGTCTTTTTTGCTGGGGAGGCTGCCGAGAGTGAAAAAAGGTGCTTTTGAGGATAGAGTGCGCAGGAAAGCAGAGAGGGCCAAATTGTCTGGGGCATTTGAAGGGGTTCCAGGAGGCAGTGAGGACCAGCATCACTTTTCCCCGCTGGCACCTTTGCTGTGGCAGCAAAAGCTGGACGTTTGTCTTTTTTGCTGGGGAGGCTGCCAAAAGAGTGAAAAAAGGTGTTTTTGAGGATAGAGTGTGCAGGAAAGCAGAGAGGGCCAAATTGTCTGGGTCATTTGAAGGGGTTCCAGGAGGCAGTGAGGACCAGCATGACTTTTCCCCGCTGGCACCTTTGCTGTGGTAGCAAAAGCTGGACGTTTGTCTTTTTTGCTGCGGAGGCTGCCGAGAGTGAAAAAAGGTGCTTTTGAGCAGAGAGTGCGCAGGAAAGCAGAGAGGGCCAAATTGTCTGGGGCATTTGAAGGGGTTCCATGAGGCAGTGAGGACCAGCATGACTTTTCCCCGCTGGCACCTTTGCTGTGGCAGCAAAAGCTGGACGTTTGTCTTTTTTGCTGGGGAGGCTGCCGAGAGTGAAAAAAGGTGCTTTTGAGCAGAGAGTGCGCAGGAAAGCAGAGAGGGCCAAATTGTCTGGGGCATTTGAAGGGGTTCCATGAGGCAGTGAGGACCAGCATGACTTTTCCCCGCTGGCACCTTTGCTGTGGCAGCAAAAGCTGGACGTTTGTCTTTTTTGCTGGGGAGGCTGCCAAGAGTGAAAAAAGGTGCTTTTGAGGATAGAGTGTGCAGGAAAGCAGAAAGGGCCCAATTGTATGGGGCATTTGAAGGGGTTCCAGGAGGCAGTGAGGACCAGCATGACTTTTCCCCGCTGGCACCTTTGCTGTGGCAGCAAAAGCTGGACGTTTGTCTTTTTTGCAGGGGAGGCTGCCGAGAGTGAAAAAAGGTGCTTTTGAGGATAGATTGCATAGGAAAGCAGAGAGGGCCAAATTGTCTGGGGCATTTGAAGGGGTTCCAGGGGGCAGTGAGGATCTGCATCACTTTTCACCGCTGGCACCTTTGCTGTGGCAGCAAAAGCTGGACGTTTGTCTTTTTTGCTGCGGAGGCTGCCGAGAGTGAAAAAAGGTGCTTTTGAGGATAGAGTGTGCAGGAAAGCAGAGAGGGCCAAATTGTATGGGGCATTTGAAGGGGTTCCAGGAGGCAGTGAGGACCAGCATGATTTTTCCCTGCTGGCACATTTGCTGTGGCAGCAAAACATAGACGTTTGTCATTTTTTCTCCCAACACCGCTAAAAGTGAACAAAGGTGCTTTTGAGGATAGAGTGCGCAGGAAAGCAGAGAGGGCCAAATTGTCTGGGGCATTTGAAGGGGTTCCAGGAGGCAGTGAGGACCAGTATCACTTTTCCCCACTGGAACCTTTGCTGTGGCAGCAAAAGCTGGACGTTTGTCTTTTTTGCTCCAAACGCCGCCTAGATTGAAAAAAGTTGCTTTTGAGGATAGAGTGCGCAGGAAAGCAGAGAGGGCCAAATTGTGTGGGGTATTTGAAGGGGTTCCAGGAGGCAGTGAGGACCAGCATCACTTTTCCCCTCTGGCACTTTTGCTGTGGCAGCAAAACCTAGACGTTTGTCATTTTTTCTCCAAACACCGCTAAAAGTGAAAAAAGGTGCTTTTGAGGATAGAGTGCGCAGGAAAGATGAGAGGGCCAAATTGTCTGGGGCATTTGAAGGGGTTCCTTGAGGCAGTGAGGACCAGCATCACTTTTCCCCGTTGGCACCTTTGCTGTGGCAGCAAAAGCTGGACCTTTGTCTTTTTTGCTGCGGAGGATGCCGAAGGTGAAAAATGTGCTTTTGAGGATAGAGTGCGCAGGAAAGCAGAGAGGGCCAAATTGTCTGGGGCATTTGAAGGAGTTCCAGGAGGCAGTGAGGACCAGCATGACTTTTCCCCGCTGGCACCGTTGCTGTGGCAGCAAAAGCTGGACCTTTGTCTTTTTTGCTGCGGAAGCTGCCGAGACTCGAAAAAAGTGCTTTTGAGGATAGATTGCTCAGGAAAGCAGAGAGGGCCAAATTGTCTGGGGTATTTGAAGGGGTTCCAGGAGGCAGTGAGGACCAGCATGACTTTTCCCCGCTGGCACCGTTGCTGTGGCAGCAAAAGCTGGACGTTTGTCTTTTTTGCTGCTGAGGATGCCGAGAGTGAAAAAAGGTGCTTTTGAGGGTAGGAGCCGCAGGAAAGCAGAGAGGGCCAAAATGTCTGGGGCATTTGAAGGGGTTCCAGGAGGCAGTGAGGACCAGCATCACTTTTCCCTGCTGGCACCTTTGCTGTGGCAGCAAAAGCTGGACGTTTGTCTTCTTTGCTGCGGAGGCTGCCGAGAGTGAAAAAAGGTGCTTTTGAGGAGAGAGTGTGCAGGAAAGCAGAGAGGGCCCAATTGTCTGGGGCATTTGAAGGAGTTCCAGGAGGCAGTGAGGACCAGCATGACTTTTCCCAGCTGGCACCTTTGCTGTGGCAGCAAAAGCTGGACGTTTGTCTTTTTTGCTGGGGAGGCTGCCGAGAGTGAAAAAAGGTGCTTTTGAGGATATTGTGCGCAGGAAAGCAGAGAGGGCCAAAATGTCTGGGGCATTTGAAGGGGTTCCAGGAGGCAGTGAGGACCAGCATGACTTTTCCCTGCTGGCACCTTTGCTGCGGCAGCAAAAGCTGGACGTTTGTCTTTTTTGCTGCGGAGCCTTCAGAGACTGGAAAAAGGTGCTTTTGAGGATAGAGTGCGCAGGAAAGCAGAGAGGGCCAAATTGTCTGGGGCATTTGAAGGGGTTCCAGGAGGCAGTGAGGACCAGCATGACTTTTCCCCGCTGGCACCTTTGCTGTGGCAGCAAAAGCTGGACGTTTGTCATTTTTTCTCCCAACACCGCTAAAAGTGAACAAAGGTGCTTTTGAGGATAGAGTGCGCAAGAAAGCAGAGAGGGCCAAATAGTCTAAAGCATTCGATGGGGTTCCAGGAGGCAGTGAGGACCAGCATGACTTTTCCCCGCTGGCACCTTTGCTGTGGCAGCAAAAGCTGGACGTTTGTCTTTTTTGCTGGGGAGGCTGCCGAGAGTGAAAAAAGGTGCTTTTGAGGATAGAGTGTGCAGGAAAGCAGAAAGGGCCAAATTGTATGGGGCATTTGAAGGGGTTCCAGGAGGCAGTGAGGACCAGCATGACTTTTCCCCGCTGGCACCTTTGCTGTGGCAGCAAAAGCTGGACGTTTGTCTTTTTTACTGGGGAGGCTGCCGAGAGTGAAAAACGGTGCTTTTGAGGATAGATTGCACAGGAAAGCAGAGAGGGCCAAATTGTCTGGGGCATTTGAAGGGGTTCCAGGAGGCAGTGAGGATCTGCATCACTTTTCACCGCTGGCACCTTTGCTGTGGCAGCAAAAGCTGGACGTTTGTCTTTTTGGCTGAAGAGGCTGCCGAGAGTGAAAAAAGGTGCTTTTGAGGATAGAGTGCGCAGGAAAGCAGAGAGGGCCAAATTGTCTGGGGCATTTGAAGGGGTTCCAGGAGGCAGTGAGGACCAGCATCACTTTTCCCCGCTGGCACCTCTGCTGTAGCAGCAAAAGCTGGACGTTTGTCTTTTTTGCTGGGGAGGCTGCCGAGTGAAAAAAAGGTGCTTTTGAGGATAGAGTGTGCAGGAAAGCAGAGAGGGCCAAATTGTATGGGGCATTTGAAGGGGTTCCAGGAGGCAGTGAGGACCAGCATGATTTTTCCCTGCTGGCACATTTGCTGTGGCAGCAAAACATAGACGTTTGTCATTTTTTCTCCCAACACCGCTAAAAGTGAACAAAGGTGCTTTTGAGGATAGAGTGCGCAGGAAAGCAGAGAGGGCCAAATTGTCTGGGGCATTTGAAGGGGTTCCAGGAGGCAGTGAGGACCAGTATCACTTTTCCCCACTGGAACCTTTGCTGTGGCAGCAAAAGCTGGACGTTTGTCTTTTTTGCTCCAAACGCCGCCTAGATTGAAAAAAGTTGCTTTTGAGGATAGAGTGCGCAGGAAAGCAGAGAGGGCCAAATTGTGTGGGGTATTTGAAGGGGTTCCAGGAGGCAGTGAGGACCAGCATCACTTTTCCCCTCTGGCACTTTTGCTGTGGCAGCAAAACCTAGACGTTTGTCATTTTTTCTCCAAACACCGCTAAAAGTGAAAAAAGGTGCTTTTGAGGATAGAGTGCGCAGGAAAGATGAGAGGGCCAAATTGTCTGGGGCATTTGAAGGGGTTCCTTGAGGCAGTGAGGACCAGCATCACTTTTCCCCGTTGGCACCTTTGCTGTGGCAGCAAAAGCTGGACCTTTGTCTTTTTTGCTGCGGAGGATGCCGAAGGTGAAAAATGTGCTTTTGAGGATAGAGTGCGCAGGAAAGCAGAGAGGGCCAAATTGTCTGGGGCATTTGAAGGAGTTCCAGGAGGCAGTGAGGACCAGCATGACTTTTCCCCGCTGGCACCGTTGCTGTGGCAGCAAAAGCTGGACCTTTGTCTTTTTTGTTGCGGAGGCTGCCGAGACTCGAAAAAAGTGCTTTTGAGGATAGATTGCTCAGGAAAGCAGAGAGGGCCAAATTGTCTGGGGTATTTGAAGGGGTTCCAGGAGGCAGTGAGGACCAGCATGACTTTTCCCCGCTGGCACCGTTGCTGTGGCAGCAAAAGCTGGACGTTTGTCTTTTTTGCTGCTGAGGATGCCGAGAGTGAAAAAAGGTGCTTTTGAGGGTAGGAGCCGCAGGAAAGCAGAGAGGGCCAAAATGTCTGGGGCATTTGAAGGGGTTCCAGGAGGCAGTGAGGACCAGCATCACTTTTCCCTGCTGGCACCTTTGCTGTGGCAGCAAAAGCTGGACGTTTGTCTTCTTTGCTGCGGAGGCTGCCGAGAGTGAAAAAAGGTGCTTTTGAGGAGAGAGTGTGCAGGAAAGCAGAGAGGGCCCAATTGTCTGGGGCATTTGAAGGAGTTCCAGGAGGCAGTGAGGACCAGCATGACTTTTCCCAGCTGGCACCTTTGCTGTGGCAGCAAAAGCTGGACGTTTGTCTTTTTTGCTGGGGAGGCTGCCGAGAGTGAAAAAAGGTGCTTTTGAGGATATTGTGCGCAGGAAAGCAGAGAGGGCCAAAATGTCTGGGGCATTTGAAGGGGTTCCAGGAGGCAGTGAGGACCAGCATGACTTTTCCCTGCTGGCACCTTTGCTGCGGCAGCAAAAGCTGGACGTTTGTCTTTTTTGCTGCGGAGCCTTCAGAGACTGGAAAAAGGTGCTTTTGAGGATAGAGTGCGCAGGAAAGCAGAGAGGGCCAAATTGTCTGGGGCATTTGAAGGGGTTCCAGGAGGCAGTGAGGACCAGCATGACTTTTCCCCGCTGGCACCTTTGCTGTGGCAGCAAAAGCTGGACGTTTGTCATTTTTTCTCCCAACACCGCTAAAAGTGAACAAAGGTGCTTTTGAGGATAGAGTGCGCAAGAAAGCAGAGAGGGCCAAATAGTCTAAAGCATTCGATGGGGTTCCAGGAGGCAGTGAGGACCAGCATGACTTTTCCCCGCTGGCACCTTTGCTGTGGCAGCAAAAGCTGGACGTTTGTCTTTTTTGCTGGGGAGGCTGCCGAGAGTGAAAAAAGGTGCTTTTGAGGATAGAGTGTGCAGGAAAGCAGAAAGGGCCAAATTGTATGGGGCATTTGAAGGGGTTCCAGGAGGCAGTGAGGACCAGCATGACTTTTCCCCGCTGGCACCTTTGCTGTGGCAGCAAAAGCTGGACGTTTGTCTTTTTTACTGGGGAGGCTGCCGAGAGTGAAAAACGGTGCTTATGAGGATAGATTGCACAGGAAAGCAGAGAGGGCCAAATTGTCTGGGGCATTTGAAGGGGTTCCAGGAGGCAGTGAGGATCTGCATCACTTTTCACCGCTGGCACCTTTGCTGTGGCAGCAAAAGCTGGACGTTTGTCTTTTTGGCTGAAGAGGCTGCCGAGAGTGAAAAAAGGTGCTTTTGAGGATAGAGTGCGCAGGAAAGCAGAGAGGGCCAAATTGTCTGGGGCATTTGAAGGGGTTCCAGGAGGCAGTGAGGACCAGCATCACTTTTCCCCGCTGGCACCTCTGCTGTAGCAGCAAAAGCTGGACGTTTGTCTTTTTTGCTGGGGAGGCTGCCGAGAGTGAAAAAAGGTGCTTTTGAGGAGAGAGTGCGCAGTAAAGCAGAGAGGGCCAAATTGTCTGGGGCATTTGAAGGGGTTCCAGGAGGCAGTGAGGACCAGCATGACTTTTCCCCGCTGGCACCTTTGCTGTGGCAGCAAAAGCTGGACGTTTGTCTTTTTTGCTGCGGAGGCTGACGCGAGTGAAAAAAGGTGCTTTTGAGGATAGAGTGCGCAGGAAAGCAGAGAGGGCCAAATTGTCTGGGGCATTTGAAGGGGTTCCAGGGGGCAGTGAGGACCAGCATGACTTTTCCCCGCTGGCACCTTTGCTGTGGCAGCAAAGGCTGGACGTTTGTCTTTTTTGCAGCGGAGGATGCCGAGAGTGAAAAAAGGTGCTTTTGAGGATAGAGTGCGCAGGAAAGCAGAGAGGGCCAAAATGTCTGGGGCATTTGAAGGGGTTCCAGGAGGCAGTGAGGATCAGCATGACTTTTCCCCGCTGGCACCTTTGCTTTGGCAGCAAAACCTAGACGTTTGTCTTTTTTTCTGCGGACCCTTCCGAGACTGGAAAAAGGTGTTTTGAGGATAGAGTGCGCAGGAAAGCAGAGAGGGCCAAATTGTCTGGGGCATTTGAAGGGGTTCCAGGAGGCAGTGAGGACCAGCATCACTTTTCCCTGCTGGCACATTTGCTGTGGCAGCAAAAGCTGGACCTTTGTCTTTTTTGCTGCAGAAGCTGCCGAAGGTGAAAAAAGGTGCTTTTGAGGATAGAGTGCGCAGGAAACCAGAGAGGGCCAAATTGTCTGGTGCATTTGAAGGGGTTCCAGGAGGCAGTGAGGACCAGCATCACTTTTCCCCGCTGGCACCTTTGCTGCGGCAGCAAAAGCTGGACGTTTGTCTTTTTTGCTGCGGAGCCTTCAGAGACTGGAAAAAGGTGCTTTTGAGGATAGAGTGCGCAGGAAAGCAGAGAGCGCCAAATTGTCTGGGGCGTTTGAAGGGGTTCCAGGAGGCAGTGAGGACCAGCATCACTTTTCCCTGCTTGCACCTTTGCTGTGGCAGCAAAAGCTGGACGTTTGTATTTTTGCTGCGGAGGCTGCCGAGAGTGAAAAAAAGTGCCTTTGAGGATATTGTGCGCAGGAAAGCAGAGAGGGCCAAATTGTCTGGGGCATTTGAAGGGGTTCCAGGAGGCAGTGAGGACCAGCATGACTTTTCCCCGCTGGCACCTTTGCTGTGGCAGCAAAAGCTGGACGTTTGTCTTTTTTGCTGCGGAGGATGCCGAGAGTGAAAAAAGGTGCTTTTGAGGATATTGTGCGCAGGAAAGCAGAGAGGGCCAAATTGTCTGGGGCATTTGAAGGGGTTCCTGGAGGTAGTGAGGACCAGCATGACTTTTCCCCGCTGGCACCTTTGCTGTGGCAGCAAAAGCTGGACGTTTGTCTTTTTTGCTGGGGAGGCTTCCGAGAGTGAAAAAAGGTGCTTTTGAGGATAGAGTGTGCAGGAAAGCAGAAAGGGCCAAATTGTCTGGGGCATTTGAAGGGGTTCCAGGAGGCAGTGAGGACCAGCATGACTTTTCCCCGCTGGCACATTTACTGTGGCAGCAAAACATAGACGTTTGTCATTTTTTCTCCCAACACCGCTAAAAGTGAACAAAGTTGCTTTTGAGGATAGAGTGCGCAGGAAAGCAGAAAGGGCCAAATAGTCTAGGGCATTCGATGGGGTTCCAGGAGGCAGTGAGGACCAGCATCACTTTCCCCCGCTGGCACCTTTGCTGTGGCAGCAAAAGCGGGACGTTTGTCTTTTTTTCTCCGGAGGTCGCCGAGAGTGAAAAAAGGTGCTTTTGAGGATAGAGTGCGCAGGAAAGCAGAGAGGGCCAAATTGTCTGGGGAATTTGAAGGGGTTCCAGGAGGCAGTGAGGACCAGTATCACTTTTCCCCGCTGGAACCTTTGCTGTGGCAGCAAAAGCTGGACGTTTGTCTTTTTTGCTCCAAACGCCGCCTAGATTGAAAAAAGTTGCTTTTGAGGATAGAGTGCGCAGGAAAGCAGAGAGGGCCAAATTGTGTGGGGTATTTGAAGGGGTTCCAGGAGGCAGTGAGGACCAGCATCACTTTTCCCCGCTGGCACTTTTGCTGTGGCAGCAAAACATAGACGTTTGTCATTTTTTCTCCAAACACCGCTAAAAGTGAAAAAAGGTGCTTTTGAGGATAGAGTGCGCAGGAAAGCAGAGAGCGCCAAATTGTCTGGGGCGTTTGAAGGGGTTCCAGGAGGCAGTGAGGACCAGCATCACTTTTCCCTGCTTGCACCTTTGCTGTGGCAGCAAAAGCTGGACGTTTGTATTTTTGCTGCGGAGGCTGCCGAGAGTGAAAAAAAGTGCCTTTGAGGATATTGTGCGCAGGAAAGCAGAGAGGGCCAAATTGTCTGGGGCATTTGAAGGGGTTCCAGGAGGCAGTGAGGACCAGCATGACTTTTCCCCGCTGGCACCTTTGCTGTGGCAGCAAAAGCTCGACGTTTGTCTTTTTTGCTGCGGAGGCTTCCGAGAGTGAAAAAAGGTGCTTTTGAGGATAGAGTGTGCAGGAAAGCAGAAAGGGCCAAATTGTCTGGGGCATTTGAAGGGGTTCCAGGAGGCAGTGAGGACCAGCATGACTTTTCCCCGCTGGCAAATTTGCTGTGGCAGCAAAACATAGACGTTTGTCATTTTTTCTCCCAACACCGCTAAAAGTGAACAAAGTTGCTTTTGAGGATAGAGTGCGCAGGAAAGCAGAAAGGGCCAAATAGTCTAGGGCATTCGATGGGGTTCCAGGAGGCAGTGAGGACCAGCATCACTTTCCCCCGCTGGCACCTTTGCTGTGGCAGCAAAAGCGGGACGTTTGTCTTTTTTTCTCCGGAGGCCGCCGAGAGTGAAAAAAGGTGCTTTTGAGGATAGAGTGCGCAGGAAAGCAGAGAGGGCCAAATTGTCTGGGGAATTTGAAGGGGTTCCAGGAGGCAGTGAGGACCAGTATCACTTTTCCCCGCTGGAACCTTTGCTGTGGCAGCAAAAGCTGGACGTTTGTCTTTTTTGCTCCAAACGCCGCCTAGATTGAAAAAAGTTGCTTTTGAGGATAGAGTGCGCAGGAAAGCAGAGAGGGCCAAATTGTGTGGGGTATTTGAAGGGGTTCCAGGAGGCAGTGAGGACCAGCATCACTTTTCCCCGCTGGCACTTTTGCTGTGGCAGCAAAACATAGACGTTTGTCATTTTTTCTCCAAACACGGCTAAAAGTGAAAAAAGGTGCTTTTGAGGATAGAGTGCGCAGGAAAGCAGAGAGGGCCAAATTGTCTGGGGCATTTGAAGGGGTTCCAGGAGGCAGTGAGGACCAGCATCACTTTTCCCCGTTGGCACCTTTGCTGTGGCAGCAAAAGCTGGACATTTGTCTTTTTTGCTGCGGAGGATGCCGAAGGTGAAAAAAGGTGCTTTTGAGGATAGAGTGCTCAGGAAAGCAGAGAGTGCCAAATTGTCTGGGGCATTTGAAGGAGTTCCAGGAGGCAGTGAGGACCAGCATGACTTTTCCCCGCTGGCACCTTTGCTGTGGCAGCAAAAGCTGGACCTTTGTCTTTTTTGCTGCGGAGGCTGCCGAGACTCGAAAAAAGTGCTTTTGAGGATAGAGTGCTCAGGAAAGCAGAGAGGGCCAAATTGTGTGGGGTATTTGAAGGGGTTCCAGGAGGCAGTGAGGACCAGCATGACTTTTCCCCGCTGGCACCTTTGCTGTGGCAGCAAAAGCTGGACGTTTGTCTTTTTTGCTGCGGAGGATGCCGAGAGTGAAAAAAGGTGCTTTTGAGGGTAGGAGCCGCAGGAAAGCAGAGAGGGCCAAAATGTCTGGGGCATTTGAAGGGGTTCCAGGAGGCAGTGAGGACCAGCATCACTTTTCCCTGCTGGCACATTTGCTGTGGCAGCAAAAGCTGGACGTTTGTCTTTTTTGCTGCGGAGGCTGCCGAAGGTGAAAAAAGGTGGTTTTGAGGATAGAGTGCGCAGGAAAGCAGAGAGGGCCCAATTGTCTGGGGCATTTGAAGGAGTTCCAGGAGGCAGTGAGGACCAGCATGACTTTTCCCCGCTGGCACCTTTGCTGTGGCAGCAAAAGCTGGACGTTTGTCTTTTTTGCTGGGGAGGCTGCCGAGAGTGAAAAAAGGTGCTTTTGAGGATAGAGTGCGCAGGAAAGCAGAGAGGGCCAAATTGTCTGGGGCATTTGAAGGGGTTCCAGGAGGCAGTGAGGACCAGCATGACTTTTCCCTGCTGGCACCTTTGCTGCGGCAGCAAAAGCTGGACGTTTGTCTTTTTTGCTGCGGAGCCTTCAGAGACTGGAAAAAGGTGCTTTTAAGGATAGAGTGCGCAGGAAAGCAGAGAGGGCCAAATTGTATGGGGCATTTGAAGGGGTTCCAGGAGGCAGTGAGGACCAGCATGACTTTTCCCCGCTGGCACCTTTGCTGTGGCAGCAAAAGCTGGACGTTTGTCTTTTTTGCTGCGGAGGATGCCGAGAGTGAAAAAAGGTGCTTTTGAGGATAGAGTGCGCAGGAAAGCAGAGAGGGCCAAATAGTCTAGGGCATTCGATGGGGTTCCAGGAGGCAGTGAGGACCAGCATCACTTTTCCCCGCTGGCACATTTGCTGTGGCAGCAAAACATAGACGTTTGTCATTTTTTCTTCCAACACCGCTAAAAGTGAACAAAGGTGCTTTTGAGGATAGAGTGCGCAGGAAAGCAGAGAGGGCCAAATAGTCTAAAGCATTCGATGGGGTTCCAGGAGGCAGTGAGGACCAGCATGACTTTTCCCCGCTGGCACCTTTGCTGTGGCAGCAAAAGCTGGACGTTTGTCTTTTTTGCTGTGGAGGCTGCCGAGAGTGAAAAAAGGTGCTTTTGAGGATATTGTGCGCAGGAAAGCAGAGAGGGCCAAATTGTGTGGGGCATTTGAAGGGGTTCCAGGAGGCAGTGAGGACCAGCATGACTTTTCCCCGCTGGCAACTTTGCTGTGGCAGCAAAAGCTGGACGTTTGTCTTTTTTGCTGCGGAGGCTGCCGAGAGTGAAAAACGGTGCTTTTGAGGATAGAGTGCGCAGGAAAGCAGAGAGGGCCAAATTGTCTGTGGCATTTGAAGGGGTTCCAGGAGGCAGTGAGGACCAGCATGACTTTTCCCCGCTGGCACCTTTGCTGTGGCAGCAAAAGCTGGACGTTTGTCTTTTTTGCTGGGGAGGCTGCCAAGAGTGAAAAAAGGTGCTTTTGAGGATAGAGTGTGCAGGAAAGCAGAGAGGGCCAAATTGTATGGGGCATTTGAAGGGGTTCCAGGAGGCAGTGAGGACCAGCATGACTTTTCCCCGCTGGCACCTTTGCTGTGGCAGCAAAAGCTGGACGTTTGTCTTTTTTGCTGGGGAGGCTGCCGAGAGTGAAAAACGGTGCTTTTGAGGATAGATTGCACAGGAAAGCAGAGAGGGCCAAATTGTCTGGGGCATTTGAAGGGGTTCCAGGAGGCAGTGAGGACCAGCATGACTTTTCCCTGCTGGCACCTTTGCTGTGGCAGCAAAAGCTGGACGTTTGTCTTTTTGCTGCGGAGGCTGCCGAGATTGAAAAAAGGTGCTTTGGGGGATAGAGTGTGCAGGAAAGCAGAAAGGGCCAAATTGTCTGGGGCATTTGAAGGGGTTCCAGGAGGCAGTGAGGACCAGCATCACTCTTCCCCGCTGGCACCTTTGCTGCGGCAGCAAAAGCTGGACGTTTGTCTTTTTTGCTGCGGAGCCTTCAGAGACTGGAAAAAGGTGCTTTTGAGGATAGAGTGCGCAGGAAAGCAGAGAGCGCCAAATTGTCTGGGGCGTTTGAAGGGGTTCCAGGAGGCAGTGAGGACCAGCATCACTTTTCCCTGCTTGCACCTTTGCTGTGGCAGCAAAAGCTGGACGTTTGTATTTTTGATGCGGAGGCTGCCGAGAGTGAAAAAAAGTGCCTTTGAGGATATTGTGCGCAGGAAAGCAGAGAGGGCCAAATTGTCTGGGGCATTTGAAGGGGTTCCAGGAGGCAGTGAGGACCAGCATGACTTTTCCCCGCTGGCACCTTTGCTGTGGCAGCAAAAGCTGGACGTTTGTCTTTTTTGCTGGGGAGGCTGCCGAGAGTGAAAACAGGTGCTTTTGAGGATATTGTGCGCAGAAAAGCAGAGAGGGCCAAATTGTCTGGGGCATTTGAAGGGGTTCCAGGAGGCAGTGAGGACCAGCATGACTTTTCCCCGCTGGCACCTTTTCTGTGGCAGCAAAAGCTGGACGTTTGTCTTTTTTGCTGCGGAGGATGCCGAGAGTGAAAAAAGGTGCTTTTGAGGATATTGTGCGCAGGAAAGCAGAGAGGGCCAAATTGTCTGGGGCATTTGAAGGGGTTCCTGGAGGTAGTGAGGACCAGCATGACTTTTCCGAGCTGGCACCTTTGCTGTGGCAGCAAAAGCTGGACGTTTGTCTTTTTTGCTGCGGAGGCTTCCGAGAGTGAAAAAAGGTGCTTTTGAGGATAGAGTGTGCAGGAAAGCAGAAAGGGCCAAATTGTCTGGGGCATTTGAAGGGGTTCCAGGAGGCAGTGAGGACCAGCATGACTTTTCCCCGCTGGCACATTTGCTGTGGCAGCAAAACATAGACGTTTGTCATTTTTTCTCCCAACACCGCTAAAAGTGAACAAAGGTGCTTTTGAGGATAGAGTGCGCAGGAAAGCAGAGAGGGCCAAATAGTCTAGGGCATTCGATGGGGTTCCAGGAGGCAGTGAGGACCAGCATCACTTTCCCCCGCTGGCACCTTTGCTGTGGCAGCAAAAGCGGGACGTTTGTCTTTTTTTCTCCGGAGGCCGCCGAGAGTGAAAAAAGGTGCTTTTGAGGATAGAGTGCGCAGGAAAGCAGAGAGGGCCAAATTGTCTGGGGAATTTGAAGGGGTTCCAGGAGGCAGTGAGGACCAGTATCACTTTTCCCCGCTGGAACCTTTGCTGTGGCAGCAAAAGCTGGACGTTTGTCTTTTTTGCTCCAAAAGCCGCCTAGATTGATAAAGTTGCTTTTGAGGATAGAGTGCGCAGGAAAGCAGAGAGGGCCAAATTGTGTGGGGTATTTGAAGGGGTTCCAGGAGGCAGTGAGGACCAGCATCACTTTTCCCCGCTGGCACTTTTGCTGTGGCAGCAAAACCTAGACGTTTGTCATTTTTTCTCCAAACACCGCTAAAAGTGAAAAAAGGTGCTTTTGAGGATAGAGTGCGCAGGAAAGCAGAGAGGGCCAAATTGTCTGGGGCATTTGAAGGGGTTCCAGGAGGCAGTGAGGACCAGCATCACTTTTCCCCGTTGGCACCTTTGCTGTGGCAGCAAAAGCTGGACCTTTGTCTTTTTTGCTGCGGAGGATGCCGAAGGTGAAAAAAGGTGCTTTTGAGGATAGAGTGCGCAGGAAAGCAGAGAGGGCCAAATTGTCTGGGGCATTTGAAGGAGTTCCAGGAGGCAGTGAGGACCAGCATGAGTTTTCCCCGCTGGCACCTTTGCTGCGGCAGCAAAAGTTGGACGTTTGTCTTTTTTGCTGCGGAGCCTTCAGAGACTGGAAAAAGGTGCTTTTGAGGATAGAGTGCGCAGGAAAGCAGAGAGGGCCAAATTGTCTGGGGCATTTGAAGGGGTTCCAGGAGGCAGTGAGGACCAGCATGACTTTTCCCCGCTGGCACTTTTGCTGTGGCAGCAAAAGCTGGACGTTTGTCTTTTTTGCTGGGGAGGCTGCCGAGAGTGAAAAACGGTGCTTTTGAGGATAGATTGCACAGGAAAGCAGAGAGGGCCAAATGGTCTGGGGCATTTGAAGGGGTTCCAGGGTGCAGTGAGGACCAGCATCACTTTTCCCCGCTGGCACCTTTGCTGTGGCAACAAAAGCTGGACGTTTGTCTTTTTGGCTGAAGAGGCTGCCGAGAGTGAAAAAAGGTGCTTTTGAGGATAGAGTGCGCAGGAAAGCAGAGAGGGCCAAATTGTCTGGGGCATTTGAAGGGGTTCCAGGAGGCAGTGAGGACCAGCATGACTTTTCCCTGCTGGCACCTTTGCTGTGGCAGCAAAAGCTGGACGTTTGTCTTTTTTGCTGCGGAGGATGCCGAGAGTGAAAAAAGGTGCTTTTGATGGTAGGAGCCGCAGGAAAGCAGAGAGGGCCAAAATGTCTGGGGCATTTGAAGGGGTTCCAGGAGGCAGTGAGGATCAGCATGACTTTTCCCCGCTGGCACCTTTGCTTTGGCAGCAAAACCTAGACGTTTGTCTTTTTTTCTGCGGACCCTTCCGAGACTGGAAAAAGGTGTTTTGAGGATAGAGTGCGCAGGAAAGCAGAGAGGGCCAAATTGTCTGGGGCATTTGAAGGGGTTCCAGGAGGCAGTGAGGACCAGCATCACTTTTCCCTGCTGGCACATTTGCTGTGGCAGCAAAAGCTGGACCTTTGTCTTTTTTGCTGCAGAAGCTGCCGAAGGTGAAAAAAGGTGCTTTTGAGGATAGAGTGCGCAGGA
The DNA here is from genome assembly GCF_965231255.1 of Vanellus vanellus. Taxonomy (NCBI): domain Eukaryota; kingdom Metazoa; phylum Chordata; class Aves; order Charadriiformes; family Charadriidae; genus Vanellus; species Vanellus vanellus. Next base: position 12,063 of record NW_028128955.1, on the reverse strand, counting down.
AACCAGAGAGGGCCAAATTGTCTGGTGCATTTGAAGGGGTTCCAGGAGGCAGTGAGGACCAGCATCACTTTTCCCCGCTGGCACCTTTGCTGCGGCAGCAAAAGCTGGACGTTTGTCTTTTTTGCTGCGGAGCCTTCAGAGACTGGAAAAAGGTGCTTTTGAGGATAGAGTGCGCAGGAAAGCAGAGAGCGCCAAATTGTCTGGGGCGTTTGAAGGGGTTCCAGGAGGCAGTGAGGACCAGCATCACTTTTCCCTGCTTGCACCTTTGCTGTGGTAGCAAAAGCTGGACGTTTGTATTTTTGCTGCGGAGGCTGCCGAGAGTGAAAAAAAGTGCCTTTGAGGATATTGTGCGCAGGAAAGCAGAGAGGGCCCAATTGTCTGGGGCATTTGAAGGGGTTCCAGGAGGCAGTGAGGACCAGCATGACTTTTCCCCGCTGGCACCTTTGCTGTGGCAGCAAAAGCTGGACGTTTGTCTTTTTTGCTGCGGAGGATGTCGAGAGTGAAAAAAGGTGCTTTTGAGGATATTGTGCGCAGGAAAGCAGAGAGGGCCAAATTGTCTGGGGCATTTGAAGGGGTTCCTGGAGGTAGTGAGGACCAGCATGACTTTTCCCCGCTGGCACCTTTGCTGTGGCAGCAAAAGCTCGACGTTTGTCTTTTTTGCTGCGGAGGCTTCCGAGAGTGAAAAAAGGTGCTTTTGAGGATAGAGTGTGCAGGAAAGCAGAAAGGGCCAAATTGTCTGGGGCATTTGAAGGGGTTCCAGGAGGCAGTGAGGACCAGCATGACTGTTCCCCGCTGGCACCTTTGCTGTGGCAGCAAAACATAGACGTTTGTCATTTTTTCTCCCAACACCGCTAAAAGTAAACCAAGATGCTTTTGAGGATAGAGTGCGCAGGAAAGCAGAAAGGGCCAAATTGTCTAGGGCATTCGATGGGGTTCCAGGAGGCAGTGAGGACCAGCATCACTTTCCCCCGCTGGCACCTTTGCTGTGGCAGCAAAAGCGGGACGTTTGTCTTTTTTTCTCCGGAGGCCGCCGAGAGTGAAAAAAGGTGCTTTTGAGGATAGAGTGCGCAGGAAAGCAGAGAGGGCCAAATTGTCTGGGGAATTTGAAGGGGTTCCAGGAGGCAGTGAGGACCAGTATCACTTTTCCCCGCTGGAACCTTTGCTGTGGCAGCAAAAGCTGGACGTTTGTCTTTTTTGCTCCAAACGCCGCCTAGATTGAAAAAAGTTGCTTTTGAGGATAGAGTGCGCAGGAAAGCAGAGAGGGCCAAATTGTGTGGGGTATTTGAAGGGGTTCCAGGAGGCAGTGAGGACCAGCATCACTTTTCCCCGCTGGCACTTTTGCTGTGGCAGCAAAACATAGACGTTTGTCATTTTTTCTCCAAACACCGCTAAAAGTGAAAAAAGGTGCTTTTGAGGATAGAGTGCGCAGGAAAGCAGAGAGGGCCAAATTGTCTGGGGCATTTGAAGGGGTTCCAGGAGGCAGTGAGGACCAGCATGACTTTTCCCCGCTGGCACCTTTGCTGTGGCAGCAAAAGCTGGACATTTGTCTTTTTTGATGCGGAGGATGCCGAAGGTGAAAAAAGGTGCTTTTGAGGATAGAGTGCTCAGGAAAGCAGAGAGTGCCAAATTGTCTGGGGCATTTGAAGGAGTTCCAGGAGGCAGTGAGGACCAGCATGACTTTTCCCCGCTGGCACCTTTGCTGTGGCAGCAAAAGCTGGACCTTTGTCTTTTTTGCTGCGGAGGCTGCCGAGACTCGAAAAAAGTGCTTTTGAGGATAGAGTGCTCAGGAAAGCAGAGAGGGCCAAATTGTGTGGGGTATTTGAAGGGGTTCCAGGAGGCAGTGAGGACCAGCATGACTTTTCCCCGCTGGCACCTTTGCTGTGGCAGCAAAAGCTGGACGTTTGTCTTTTTTGCTGCGGAGGATGCCGAGAGTGAAAAAAGGTGCTTTTGAGGGTAGGAGCCGCAGGAAAGCAGAGAGGGTCAAAATGTCTGGGGCATTTGAAGGGGTTCCAGGAGGCAGTGAGGACCAGCATCACTTTTCCCTGCTGGCACATTTGCTGTGGCAGCAAAAGCTGGACGTTTGTCTTTTTTGCTGCGGAGGCTGCCGAAGGTGAAAAAAGGTGGTTTTGAGGATAGAGTGCGCAGGAAAGCAGAGAGGGCCCAATTGTCTGGGGCATTTGAAGGAGTTCCAGGAGGCAGTGAGGACCAGCATGACTTTTCCCCACTGGCACCTTTGCTGTGGCAGCAAAAGCTGGACGTTTGTCTTTTTTGCTGGGGAGGCTGCCGAGAGTGAAAAAAGGTGCTTTTGAGGATAGAGTGCGCAGGAAAGCAGAGAGGGCCAAATTGTCTGGTGCATTTGAAGGGGTTCCAGGAGGCAGTGAGGACCAGCATGACTTTTCCCTGCTGGCACCTTTGCTGCGGCAGCAAAAGCTGGACGTTTGTCTTTTTTGCTGCGGAGCCTTCAGAGACTGGAAAAAGGTGCTTTTGAGGATAGAGTGCGCAGGAAAGCAGAGAGGGCCAAATTGTCTGGGGCATTTGAAGGGGTTCCAGGAGGCAGTGAGGACCAGCATGACTTTTCCCCGCTGGCACCTTTGCTGTGGCAGCAAAAGCTGGACGTTTGTCTTTTTTGCTGCGGAGGCTGCCGAGAGTGAAAAAAGGTGCTTTTGAGGATAGAGTGCGCAGGAAAGCAGAGAGGGCCAAATTGTCTGGGGCATTTGAAGGGGTTCCAGGGGGCAGTGAGGATCTGCATCACTTTTCCCCGCTGGCACCTTTGCTGTGGCAGCAAAAGCTGGACGTTTGTCTTTTTTGCTGCGGAGGCTGCCGAGAGTGAAAAAAGGTGCTTTTGAGGATAGACTGCGCAGGAAAGCAGAGAGGGCCAAATTGTCTGGGGCATTTGAAGGGGTTCCAGGAGGCAGTGAGGACCAGCATGACTTTTCCCCGCTGGCACCTTTGCTGTGGCAGCAAAGGCTGGACGTTTGTCTTTTTTGCAGCGGAGGATGCCGAGAGTGAAAAAAGGTGCTTTTGAGGATAGAGTGCGCAGGAAAGCAGAGAGGGCCAAAATGTCTGGGGCATTTGAAGGGGTTTCCAGGAGGCAGTGAGGATCAGCATGACTTTTCCCCGCTGGCACCTTTGCTTTGGCAGCAAAACCTAGACGTTTGTCTTTTTTTCTGCGGACCCTTCCGAGACTGGAAAAAGGTGTTTTGAGGATAGAGTGCGCAGGAAAGCAGAGAGGGCCAAATTGTCTGGGGCATTTGAAGGGGTTCCAGGAGGCAGTGAGGACCAGCATCACTTTTCCCTGCTGGCACATTTGCTGTGGCAGCAAAAGCTGGACCTTTGTCTTTTTTGCTGCAGAAGCTGCCGAAGTTGAAAAAAGGTGCTTTTGAGGATAGAGTGCGCAGGAAACCAGAGAGGGCCAAATTGTCTGGTGCATTTGAAGGGGTTCCAGGAGGCAGTGAGGACCAGCATCACTTTTCCCCGCTGGCACCTTTGCTGCGGCAGCAAAAGCTGGACGTTTGTCTTTTTTGCTGCGGAGCCTTCAGAGACTGGAAAAAGGTGCTTTTGAGGATAGAGTGCGCAGGAAAGCAGAGAGCGCCAAATTGTCTGGGGCGTTTGAAGGGGTTCCAGGAGGCAGTGAGGACCAGCATCACTTTTCCCTGCTTGCACCTTTGCTGTGGTAGCAAAAGCTGGACGTTTGTATTTTTGCTGCGGAGGCTGCCGAGAGTGAAAAAAAGTGCCTTTGAGGATATTGTGCGCAGGAAAGCAGAGAGGGCCAAATTGTCTGGGGCATTTGAAGGGGTTCCAGGAGGCAGTGAGGACCAGCATGACTTTTCCCCGCTGGCACCTTTGCTGTGGCAGCAAAAGCTGGACGTTTGTCTTTTTTGCTGCGGAGGATGTCGAGAGTGAAAAAAGGTGCTTTTGAGGATATTGTGCGCAGGAAAGCAGAGAGGGGCCAAATTGTCTGGGGCATTTGAAGGGGTTCCTGGAGGTAGTGAGGACCAGCATGACTTTTCCCCGCTGGCACCTTTGCTGTGGCAGCAAAAGCTCGACGTTTGTCTTTTTTGCTGCGGAGGCTTCCGAGAGTGAAAAAAGGTGCTTTTGAGGATAGAGTGTGCAGGAAAGCAGAAAGGGCCAAATTGTCTGGGGCATTTGAAGGGGTTCCAGGAGGCAGTGAGGACCAGCATGACTTTTCCCCGCTGGCACATTTGCTGTGGCAGCAAAACATAGACGTTTGTCATTTTTTCTCCCAACACCGCTAAAAGTGAACCAAGTTGCTTTTGAGGATAGAGTGCGCAGGAAAGCAGAAAGGGCCAAATAGTCTAGGGCATTCGATGGGGTTCCAGGAGGCAGTGAGGACCAGCATCACTTTCCCCCGCTGGCACCTTTGCTGTGGCAGCAAAAGCTGGACGTTTGTCTTTTTTTCTCCGGAGGCCGCCGAGAGTGAAAAAAGGTGCTTTTGAGGATAGAGTGCGCAGGAAAGCAGAGAGGGCCAAATTGTCTGGGGAATTTGAAGGGGTTCCAGGAGGCAGTGAGGACCAGTATCACTTTTCCCCGCTGGAACCTTTGCTGTGGCAGCAAAAGCTGGACGTTTGTCTTTTTTGCTGGGGAGGCTGCCGAGAGTGAAAAAAGGTGCTTTTGAGGATAGAGTGCGCAGGAAAGCAGAGAGGGCCAAATTGTCTGGGGCATTTGAAGGGGTTCCAGGAGGCAGTGAGGACCAGCATGACTTTTCCCTGCTGGCACCTTTGCTGCGGCAGCAAAAGCTGGACGTTTGTCTTTTTTGCTGCGGAGCCTTCAGAGACTGGAAAAAGGTGCTTTTGAGGATAGAGTGCGCAGGAAAGCAGAGAGGGCCAAATTGTCTGGGGCATTTGAAGGGGTTCCAGGAGGCAGTGAGGACCAGCATGACTTTTCCCCGCTGGCACCTTTGCTGTGGCAGCAAAAGCTGGACGTTTGTCTTTTTTGCTGCGGAGGCTGCCGAGAGTGAAAAAAGGTGCTTTTGAGGATAGAGTGCGCAGGAAAGCAGAGAGGGCCAAATAGTCTAGGGCATTCGATGGGGTTCCAGGAGGCAGTGAGGACCAGCATCACTTTTCCCCGCTGGCACATTTGCTGTGGCAGCAAAACATAGACGTTTGTCATTTTTTCTTCCAACACCGCTAAAAGTGAACAAAGGTGCTTTTGAGGATAGAGTGCGCAGGAAAGCAGAGAGGGCCAAATAGTCTAAAGCATTCGATGGGGTTCCAGGAGTCAGTGAGGACCAGCATGACTTTTCCCCGCTGGAACCTTTGCTGTGGCAGCAAAAGCTGGACGTTTGTCTTTTTTGCTGTGGAGGCTGCCGAGAGTGAAAAAAGGTGCTTTTGAGGATATTGTGCGCAGGAAAGCAGAGAGGGCCAAATTGTGTGGGGCATTTGAAGGGGTTCCAGGAGGCAGTGAGGACCAGCATGACTTTTCCCCGCTGGCAACTTTGCTGTGGCAGCAAAAGCTGGACGTTTGTCTTTTTTGCTGCGGAGGCTGCCGAGAGTGAAAAACGGTGCTTTTGAGGATAGAGTGCGCAGGAAAGCAGAGAGGGCCAAATTGTCTGGGGCATTTGAAGGGGTTCCAGGAGGCAGTGAGGACCAGCATGACTTTTCCCCGCTGGCACCTTTGCTGTGGCAGCAAAAGCTGGACGTTTGTCTTTTTTGCTGGGGAGGCTGCCAAGAGTGAAAAAAGGTGCTTTTGAGGATAGAGTGTGCAGGAAAGCAGAGAGGGCCAAATTGTATGGGGCATTTGAAGGGGTTCCAGGAGGCAGTGAGGACCAGCATGACTTTTCCCCGCTGGCACCTTTGCTGTGGCAGCAAAAGCTGGACGTTTGTCTTTTTTGCTGCGGAGGATGCCGAGAGTGAAAAAAGGTGCTTTTGAGGATATTGTGCGCAGGAAAGCAGAGAGGGCCAAATTGTCTGGGGCATTTGAAGGGGTTCCAGGGTGCAGTGAGGATCTGCATCACTTTTCACCGCTGGCACCTTTGCTATGGCAGCAAAAGCTGGACGTTTGTCTTTTTTGCTGCGGAGGCTGCCGAGAGTGAAAAAAGGTGCTTTTGAGGATAGAGTGCGCAGGAAAGCAGAGAGGGCCAAATTGTCTGGGGCATTTGAAGGGGTTCCAGGAGGCAGTGAGGACCAGCATGACTTTTCCCTGCTGGCACCTTTGCTGTGGCAGCAAAAGCTGGACGTTTGTCTTTTTGCTGCGGAGGCTGCCGAGATTGAAAAAAGGTGCTTTGGGGGATAGAGTGTGCAGGAAAGCAGAAAGGGCCAAATTGTCTGGGGCATTTGAAGGGGTTCCAGGAGGCAGTGAGGACCAGCATCACTCTTCCCCGCTGGCACCTTTGCTGCGGCAGCAAAAGCTGGACGTTTGTCTTTTTTGCTGCGGAGCCTTCAGAGACTGGAAAAAGGTGCTTTTGAGGATAGAGTGCGCAGGAAAGCAGAGAGCGCCAAATTGTCTGGGGCGTTTGAAGGGGTTCCAGGAGGCAGTGAGGACCAGCATCACTTTTCCCTGCTTGCACCTTTGCTGTGGCAGCAAAAGCTGGACGTTTGTATTTTTGATGCGGAGGCTGCCGAGAGTGAAAAAAAGTGCCTTTGAGGATATTGTGCGCAGGAAAGCAGAGAGGGCCAAATTGTCTGGGGCATTTGAAGGGGTTCCAGGAGGCAGTGAGGACCAGCATGACTTTTCCCCGCTGGCACCTTTGCTGTGGCAGCAAAAGCTGGACGTTTGTCTTTTTTGCTGCGGAGGCTGCCGAGAGTGAAAACAGGTGCTTTTGAGGATATTGTGCGCAGAAAAGCAGAGAGGGCCAAATTGTCTGGGGCATTTGAAGGGGTTCCAGGAGGCAGTGAGGACCAGCATGACTTTTCCCCGCTGGCACCTTTGCTGTGGCAGCAAAAGCTGGACGTTTGTCTTTTTTGCTGCGGAGGATGCCGAGAGTGAAAAAAGGTGCTTTTGAGGATATTGTGCGCAGGAAAGCAGAGAGGGCCAAATTGTCTGGGGCATTTGAAGGGGTTCCTGGAGGTAGTGAGGACCAGCATGACTTTTCCCCGCTGGCACCTTTGCTGTGGCAGCAAAAGCTGGACGTTTGTCTTTTTTGCTGCGGAGGCTTCCGAGAGTGAAAAAAGGTGCTTTTGAGGATAGAGTGTGCAGGAAAGCAGAAAGGGCCAAATTGTCTGGGGCATTTGAAGGGGTTCCAGGAGGCAGTGAGGACCAGCATGACTTTTCCCCGCTGGCACATTTGCTGTGGCAGCAAAACATAGACGTTTGTCATTTTTTCTCCCAACACCGCTAAAAGTGAACAAAGGTGCTTTTGAGGATAGAGTGCGCAGGAAAGCAGAGAGGGCCAAATAGTCTAGGGCATTCGATGGGGTTCCAGGAGGCAGTGAGGACCAGCATCACTTTCCCCCGCTGGCACCTTTGCTGTGGCAGCAAAAGCGGGACGTTTGTCTTTTTTTCTCCGGAGGCCGCCGAGAGTGAAAAAAGGTGCTTTTGAGGATAGAGTGCGCAGGAAAGCAGAGAGGGCCAAATTGTCTGGGGAATTTGAAGGGGTTCCAGGAGGCAGTGAGGACCAGTATCACTTTTCCCCGCTGGAACCTTTGCTGTGGCAGCAAAAGCTGGACGTTTGTCTTTTTTGCTCCAAAAGCCGCCTAGATTGATAAAGTTGCTTTTGAGGATAGAGTGCGCAGGAAAGCAGAGAGGGCCAAATTGTGTGGGGTATTTGAAGGGGTTCCAGGAGGCAGTGAGGACCAGCATCACTTTTCCCCGCTGGCACTTTTGCTGTGGCAGCAAAACCTAGACGTTTGTCATTTTTTCTCCAAACACCGCTAAAAGTGAAAAAAGGTGCTTTTGAGGATAGAGTGCGCAGGAAAGCAGAGAGGGCCAAATTGTCTGGGGCATTTGAAGGGGTTCCAGGAGGCAGTGAGGACCAGCATCACTTTTCCCCGTTGGCACCTTTGCTGTGGCAGCAAAAGCTGGACCTTTGTCTTTTTTGCTGCGGAGGATGCCGAAGGTGAAAAAAGGTGCTTTTGAGGATAGAGTGCGCAGGAAAGCAGAGAGGGCCAAATTGTCTGGGGCATTTGAAGGAGTTCCAGGAGGCAGTGAGGACCAGCATGAGTTTTCCCCGCTGGCACCTTTGCTGCGGCAGCAAAAGTTGGACGTTTGTCTTTTTTACTGCGGAGCCTTCAGAGACTGGAAAAAGGTGCTTTTGAGGATAGAGTGCGCAGGAAAGCAGAGAGGGCCAAATTGTCTGGGGCATTTGAAGGGGTTCCAGGAGGCAGTGAGGACCAGCATGACTTTTCCCCGCTGGCACTTTTGCTGTGGCAGCAAAAGCTGGACGTTTGTCTTTTTTGCTGGGGAGGCTGCCGAGAGTGAAAAACGGTGCTTTTGAGGATAGATTGCACAGGAAAGCAGAGAGGGCCAAATGGTCTGGGGCATTTGAAGGGGTTCCAGGAGGCAGTGAGGACCAGCATCACTTTTCCCCGCTGGCACCTTTGCTGCGGCAGCAAAAGCTGGACGTTTGTCTTTTTTGCTGCGGAGGCTGCCGAGAGTGAAAAAAGGTGCTTTTGAGGATAGAGTGCGCAGGAAAGCAGAGAGGGCCAAATTGTCTGGGGCATTTGAAGGGGTTCCAGGAGGCAGTGAGGACCAGCATCACTTTTCCCCGCTGGCACCTTTGCTGTGGCAACAAAAGCTGGACGTTTGTCTTTTTGGCTGAAGAGGCTGCCGAGAGTGAAAAAAGGTGCTTTTGAGGATAGAGTGCGCAGGAAAGCAGAGAGGGCCAAATTGTCTGGGGCATTTGAAGGGGTTCCAGGAGGCAGTGAGGACCAGCATGACTTTTCCCTGCTGGCACCTTTGCTGTGGCAGCAAAAGCTGGACGTTTGTCTTTTTTGCTGCGGAGGCTGCCGAGATTGAAAAAAGGTGCTTTTGGGGATAGAGTGTGCAGGAAAGCAGAAAGGGCCAAATTGTCTGGGGCATTTGAAGGGGTTCCAGGAGGCAGTGAGGACCAGCATCACTTTTCCCCGCTGGCACTTTTGCTGTGGCAGCAAAACCTAGACGTTTGTCATTTTTTCTCCAAACACAGCTAAAAGTGAAAAAAGGTGCTTTTGAGGATAGAGTGCGCAGGAAAGCAGAGAGGGCCAAATTGTCTGGGGCATTTGAAGGGGTTCCAGGAGGCAGTGAGGACCAGCATCACTTTTCCCTGCTTGCACCTTTGCTGTGGCAGCAAAAGCTGGACGTTTGTATTTTTGCTGCGGAGGCTGCCGAGAGTGAAAAAAAGTGCCTTTGAGGATATTGTGCGCAGGAAAGCAGAGAGGGCCAAATTGTCTGGGGCATTTGAAGGGGTTCCAGGAGGCAGTGAGGACCAGCATGACTTTTCCCCGCTGGCACCTTTGCTGTGGCAGCAAAAGCTGGACGTTTGTCTTTTTTGCTGCGGAGGATGCCGAGAGTGAAAAAAAGTGCTTTTGAGGATATTGTGCGCAGGAAAGCAGAGAGGGCCAAATTGTCTGGGGCATTTGAAGTGGTTCCTGGAGGTAGTGAGGACCAGCATGACTTTTCCCCGCTGGCACCTTTGCTGTGGCAGCAAAAGCTCGACGTTTGTCTTTTTTGCTGCGGAGGTTGCCGAGAGTGAAAAAAGGTGCTTTTGAGGATAGAGTGTGCAGGAAAGCAGAAAGGGCCAAATTGTCTGGGGCATTTGAAGGGGTTCCAGGAGGCAGTGAGGACCAGCATGACTTTTCCCCGCTGGCACTTTTGCTGTGGCAGCAAAACATAGACGTTTGTCATTTTTTCTCCCAACACCGCTAAAAGTGAACAAAGTTGCTTTTGAGGATAGAGTGCGCAGGAAAGCAGAAAGGGCCAAATAGTCTAGGGCATTCGATGGGGTTCCAGGAGGCAGTGAGGACCAGCATCACTTTCCCCCGCTGGCACCTTTGCTGTGGCAGCAAAAGCGGGACGTTTGTCTTTTTTTCTCCGGAGGCCGCCGAGAGTGAAAAAAGGTGCTTTTGAGGATAGAGTGCGCAGGAAAGCAGAGAGGGCCAAATTGTCTGGGGAATTTGAAGGGGTTCCAGGAGGCAGTGAGGACCAGTATCACTTTTCCCCGCTGGAACCTTTGCTGTGGCAGCAAAAGCTGGACGTTTGTCTTTTTTGCTCCAAACGCCGCCTAGATTGAAAAAAGTTGCTTTTGAGGATAGAGTGCGCAGGAAAGCAGAGAGGGCCAAATTGTGTGGGGTATTTGAAGGGGTTCCAGGAGGCAGTGAGGACCAGCATCACTTTTCCCCGCTGGCACTTTTGCTGTGGCAGCAAAACCTAGACGTTTGTCATTTTTTCTCCAAACACCGCTAAAAGTGAAAAAAGGTGCTTTTGAGGATAGAGTGCGCAGGAAAGCAGAGAGGGCCAAATTGTCTGGGGCATTTGAAGGGGTTCCAGGAGGCAGTGAGGACCAGCATCACTTTTCCCCGTTGGCACCTTTGCTGTGGCAGCAAAAGCTGGACATTTGTCTTTTTTGCTGCGGAGGATGCCGAAGGTGAAAAAAGGTGCTTTTGAGGATAGAGTGCTCAGGAAAGCAGAGAGTGCCAAATTGTCTGGGGCATTTGAAGGAGTTCCAGGAGGCAGTGAGGACCAGCATGACTTTTCCCCGCTGGCACCTTTGCTGTGGCAGCAAAAGCTGGACCTTTGTCTTTTTTGCTGCGGAGGCTGCCGAGACTCGAAAAAAGTGCTTTTGAGGATAGAGTGCTCAGGAAAGCAGAGAGGGCCAAATTGTGTGGGGTATTTGAAGGGGTTCCAGGAGGCAGTGAGGACCAGCATGACTTTTCCCCGCTGGCACCTTTCCTGTGGCAGCAAAAGCTGGACGTTTGTCTTTTTTGCTGCGGAGGATGCCGAGAGTGAAAAAAGGTTCTTTTGAGGGTAGGAGCCGCAGGAAAGCAGAGAGGGCCAAAATGTCTGGGGCATTTGAAGGGGTTCCAGGAGGCAGTGAGGACCAGCATCACTTTTCCCTGCTGGCACATTTGCTGTGGCAGCAAAAGCTGGACGTTTGTCTTTTTTGCTGCGGAGGCTGCCGAAGGTGAAAAAAGGTGGTTTTGAGGATAGAGTGCGCAGGAAAGCAGAGAGGGCCCAATTGTCTGGGGCATTTGAAGGAGTTCCAGGAGGCAGTGAGGACCAGCATGACTTTTCCCCGCTGGCACCTTTGCTGTGGCAGCAAAAGCTGGACGTTTGTCTTTTTTGCTGGGGAGGCTGCCGAGAGTGAAAAAAGGTGCTTTTGAGGATAGAGTGCGCAGGAAAGCAGAGAGGGCCAAATTGTCTGGGGCATTTGAAGGGGTTCCAGGAGGCAGTGAGGACCAGCATGACTTTTCCCTGCTGGCACCTTTGCTGCGGCAGCAAAAGCTGGACGTTTGTCTTTTTTGCTGCGGAGCCTTCAGAGACTGGAAAAAGGTGCTTTTGAGGATAGAGTGCGCAGGAAAGCAGAGAGGGCCAAATTGTATGGGGCATTTGAAGGGGTTCCAGGAGGCAGTGAGGACCAGCATGACTTTTCCCCGCTGGCACCTTTGCTGTGGCAGCAAAAGCTGGACGTTTGTCTTTTTTGCTGGGGAGGCTGCCGAGAGTGAAAAAAGGTGCTTTTGAGGATAGAGTGTGCAGGAAAGCAGAAAGGGCCAAATTGTCTGGGGCATTTGAAGGGGTTCCAGGAGGCAGTGAGGACCAGCATGACTTTTCCCCGCTGGCACATTTGCTGTGGCAGCAAAACATAGACGTTTGTCATTTTTTCTCCCAACACCGCTAAAAGTGAACAAAGGTGCTTTTGAGGATAGAGTGCGCAGGAAAGCAGAGAGGGCCAAATAGTCTAGGGCATTCGATGGGGTTCCAGGAGGCAGTGAGGACCAGCATCACTTTCCCCCGCTGGCACCTTTGCTGTGGCAGCAAAAGCGGGACGTTTGTCTTTTTTTCTCCGGAGGCCGCCGAGAGTGAAAAAAGGTGCTTTTGAGGATAGAGTGCGCAGGAAAGCAGAGAGGGCCAAATTGTCTGGGGAATTTGAAGGGGTTCCAGGAGGCAGTGAGGACCAGTATCACTTTTCCC
>NW_028128956.1:15000-16330 GCF_965231255.1 Vanellus vanellus | reverse complement strand
ACACGCCGAGCGACGCCGCCGCCGCTCGGCCGGGGTGCCGCCATCGCCGGCGGCCAGCGGCGGGAGACCGCCGAGCGCTCGCCGGGGCGGGGAGGGAAAAACGGAGCGCGGCGCGCCGCAGCGCCGCGACGGAGGCGCGGCGGCCCCCCAAAGGCCGCCCGGCGAGTCCCCGCCGCGGGGACCCGCCGCCCCGGCGCGAGAGCACGCGCTCCCGGCGCCCGGGGCCGCCCGTTTCGAGGCAGGCAGGCCGGACGCGACCGACCGGCGCCGCGGTCTCTCCGCCGAGACCGGACCGCGGAGAAGGGGGGGGCAGCGGGACCCCTCCCCGGCACGGCTGCCCGCGGGGAACGGCGCGCGCGCGCGCGCGCGGCGGACGTCCGGGGGGGGGGCGCAGGCGGAGAAACTCCCGCCCCCCCCCCGAGGCAACGCCGCCGCGCGGCCGAGCCGCCCCGCGGGTCGCATCGCGCCGCCCGAGTCTTTAAACCTCCGCCCGGCCCCCGCGGCCTCCCGCCCGCCGGCACGCGCCGAGGGGGTGGGCCGCGGAGGGCGCGGACGCTAGGCACCTGGCCCTGGGGTGAGGGAAACGACCTGGAGGGCCCCGCGGGGGTGCCTCCCCCGCTGCCACCTTCGGGGGAGCGTCCGCCCGCGGGGGCGCGCCCGACATCCGCCGCCACAACCTCGTCCTCCTTGCCCGGGGCCCGGGGTTTCCCTCAGTAGCCCGGCGCTGCGCCCGGGAGGAGAGCCGTGGCGCGGGCCGCCCGCCGGCGCGGGACGCGGCCCGGCGCGGCCTCGCCCGCCGAAAGGCGCGGCGGCGGAGCCCTCCCCCGGCTCCCCCGCGAGGAGGGGCGGAGGGGGGAAGCACCGCCGCGCCGCCCGGAGCCGCGCGCCACCCTGGAACGCCCGGAGGCTTTGCCCCCCCGCGCGGCCGGCCGGCCGGCCAGGCGGGGGCTTGCTCGGCAGCAGCCCGCCTCGCTGCGGGGAGGGTCGGGGGAGCCGCCTCCCCCGACCCCGAAGGCCCCCGCTGGGCTCTCGCCGCTCGCGCCCGGCCTGCCCCGCCCCGCGCGCCCTCGCGCCGCTTTCAACCTCCCGCCCCGGCGGGCTCGGCCGGCGGCTGTCCCCGCCGCCGCGCCCTTCCCGCGCGCTGCCCGCCCGCGCTCTGACCGGGAGGCGCCCTTTCGTTTGCCCCGGGGGCCGCGCCCGCGCCCCCCACCGCCACCCCCCGTTGCGGGCGTGGGGCGGTCGGGAGGACGGGGGTCGGCCCGCGGAGGCGGGCGCCTCCCGGCGGCGGGCGCCAGCGGAGGCGGGAAAGGGGACGCGGCGGCGGTAAGCG
>NW_028128956.1:5000-10000 GCF_965231255.1 Vanellus vanellus | reverse complement strand
AACAGGAGGAAAAGGGGGTAGAGGCGCCGCCGCCTCGCCCACACCATCCGTCCTGGGCCTTCGGCGGCCATGGAAGCCACGGCAGGCTCCGAAAAGGAGCGGGCCGTTTATGCGCCCGGGGCTGCCGGCCACCGCGGCCGGCAGCCGCTTTCACTTTTCTCCCCGCTCGGCGGGCTCCCGCTTAGGGCCGGAGTTAAAAAGAAGGGATGAGGTGCCGCCACCTGCCCCGTACCGGTGCCAACCTTCTCAACGAGCGCTCCCCAGAAACCACGCAGGGCCAGACACCGTTCTCCTTGCCGTGCAGCACCTCGTATGGCTCGAAAAAGGGGGGGGGGGGGGGTAAAAAAAAACGTGAGGACAAAGGGGAGTCGAGGCGGCGGCGCCGCCGCCTGCACACACACACCCATCCTCGGGCCCTTGGGCGGCTGGGGAAGCCACACCAGACCCCGAAAAACAGCGGGCCGCTTCGCGCTCGGCTGCTGCCCAGCGGAACCGGCCCCCCGCTCTCTCGGCGGGCTCCGGCTTAAGGCCGGAGGAAAAAAAAAAAAAAAACGACGAGGTGGTCCTGCCGCCCTCACCCCTCCCTCGCATCATCGGGACCTCCGGGGCGAGAGAAAGCCACGGCAGGCTCCCAAAGCCCCCGGCCGTCTGCCTGTGGCACGCGCCAGCAGCAACGTCCGCCGTCATCGGGTTCCCTCCGGCACCGGGGAGAAGGAAGCCGCCGCAAAGACTGCACACCCCCCGCTACCCCGGCCCGTGCGCGTTCGAGTGCCGGCGACCGCCGCCGGTCGCCGGTCTTCGCCCTGCTCCGCGGCATACGCAGCGCTCCGCTCGGCCGGCCGACCCACGAGCGCTGGCAGCCGCTCCCTAGCCCTTCTCCGGAGGCGAGTCACCGCTCGCCCCTACAGTACGGACAGGTAAGGCGCCGCCCCTGGAGGGGTCGAAGAACGCCGCCACCTCCCAGCGGGGAGGCGCGCCAGCGACGCCGACTTTTACGATGAGGTAACTGGAGGCAGCGAAAAACAGCGACCCCTTCGGCAGCTCGGAGGAGGTGGTGACGACAACAGGTCTACCCGTCACCCCCGGAAATGCGCCTAAGTCCCGCCGGAGCCGGGTAGACCTGGCCGCCGCCGTCGCGCGCCACCTGCCGGGACGAGACGGCGGCCAAGTCCCGCCGGAGCCGGGTAGACCTGCCGGCCGAGTCGCCCGCCGGAGCCGGGTAGACCTGGCGGCCGAGTCGCCCGCCGGAGCCGGGTAGACCTGGCGGCCGAGTCGCCCGCCGGAGCCGGGTAGACCTGGCGGCCGAGTCGCCCGCCGGAGCCGGGTAGACCTGGCCGCCGCCGTCGCGCGCCACCTGCCGGGACGAGACGGCGGCCAAGTCCCGCCGGAGCCGGGTAGACCTGGCGGCCGAGTCGCCCGCCGGAGCCGGGTAGACCTGGCGGCCGAGTCGCCCGCCGGAGCCGGGTAGACCTGGCCGCCGCCGTCGCGCGCCACCTGCCGGGACGAGACGGCGGCCAAGTCCCGCCGGAGCCGGGTAGACCTGGCGGCCGAGTCGCCCGCCGGAGCCGGGTAGACCTGGCGGCCGAGTCGCCCGCCGGAGCCGGGTAGACCTGGCCGCCGCCGTCGCGCGCCACCTGCCGGGACGAGACGGCGGCCAAGTCCCGCCGGAGCCGGGTAGACCTGGCGGCCGAGTCGCCCGCCGGAGCCGGGTAGACCTGGCGGCCGAGTCGCCCGCCGGAGCCGGGTAGACCTGGCGGCCGAGTCGCCCGCCGGAGCCGGGTAGACCTGGCGGCCGAGTCGCCCGCCGGAGCCGGGTAGACCTGGCCGCCGCCGTCGCACGCCACCTGCCGGGACGAGACGGCGGCCAAGTCCCGCCGGAGCCGGGTAGACCTGGCGGCCGAGTCGCCCGCCGGAGCCGGGTAGACCTGGCGGCCGAGTCGCCCGCCGGAGCCGGGTAGACCTGGCCGCCGCCGTCGCGCGCCACCTGCCGGGACGAGACGGCGGCCAAGTCCCGCCGGAGCCGGGTAGACCTGCCGGCCGAGTCGCCCGCCGGAGCCGGGTAGACCCGGCGGCCGAGTCGCCCGCCGGAACCGGGTAGACCTGCCGGCCGAGTCGCCCGCCGGAGCCGGGTAGACCTGGCGGCCGAGTCGCCCGCCGGAGCCGGGTAGACCTGGCGGCCGAGTCGCCCGCCGGAGCCGGGTAGACCTGGCGGCCGAGTCGCCCGCCGGAGCCGGGTAGACCTGGCCGCCGCCGTCGCGCGCCACCTGCCGGGACGAGACGGCGGCCAAGTCCCGCCGGAGCCGGGTAGACCTGCCGGCCGAGTGGCCCGCCGGAGCCGGGTAGACCTGGCGGCCAAGTCCCGCCGGAGCCGGGTGGACTTGGCCGCCCTCGCCCGCCCGCTGCCGGGGTATACGTGGCGGCTGGCTGCAGAGCCGGCTGGACCTGCCGACCACTCGCGTGCTCTGGAGCCGGGTAGACCGGGAAGCCGCCGAACGGCGGCCGTAGCCCGTTTCTCCCGGCGGGGTTCAGCGGCGGTGGGGCCGCGTGTGTGTCGTCCGTCGTGGTCGTGGTGGCGTGTGCGTCCCCCACCCCACCCCGTGCCCCCGTCCCCGTTTCCAAGATTTAAGCGGAGCTGATACAAGGGAGCGCGTTTCAAGGCGCTGCCCCGTGCAACAGTGAATTTCTCCTGGCTGGTTTCGATAGAAGAGGAAGCGTACGACGTGAACACGAAAGCTTGAAAAGCGTTCTTCGTCTTTACCGTCCGCCCGCCCGCCCGCCCGGCCCGGCCCGGCCCCGCCGCGCGGCTCGCGGCAAGTGTGCCCGAGCAGACCCCGGCCGGCTCTTCTCCCTCCCTGGCTGGCGGGGGTGCGGGTAGAGGCGGCGGCAGGCGCCCGCAGGCGGGCGCTCGCCGGCTTTTGGGTTTTGTTTTTGTTTGGAGTTTTTGTGTTTTTTATTTTTCGGTTTGGCGGTGTGAGGCTTTGTTTCGTCTGGGGTTGGGGGGGGGTCGGCGGGTGTGCTTTTTCCCCCTGCCGCCCTTTGGTTTCGTCTTGATTTTTATTTTGGTGGGTGGGGGTCGGGGTGGGGGGGTGGGGGGAGGTGGTGGTGGTGGTGGTGGTGGTGGTGGTGGTGGTGGTGGTGGTGGTGGTGGGGAGTGTGTTTACGAGAAATAGATTAAAACCTGTGTCTGCCAGGCTGCAGACGCCCTGCACCCCCGTGCACTCGCACCCCCGCCTCGAGGGCGCGGCTCTCTCCCCCTCACTCCGTCCCCGGAGCCGCAGGCCTTCCCCCTGGACCGCAGACTCCCCGGCGCCGCGGAGCGGCGGGGGGGGGGGTGGGGGGGCGCAGCCCCGCGCCCTGCGCAAGCGCGTGCGGACCCCCGCCCGCGGTCAAAAGGCGTCGCTTCCCGCCCGCGCCAACGGTCCCGCGCTCGGTCGCAGGGGCGGCAGCAGCGGCGGGGAAGGGATGCTGGTGCAGAGGCAGGCGAGAGAGGTCGGCGAGCAGGCGGGGAGCCTGGTAGGCGGGGGGGCGAGGTGTATGCGTGGTGGTGGTAGTGGTGGTGGTGGTGGTGGTGGTGGGGGGGGGGGGTCGTCTCTCTTCGGAGAAGATTCCGGGTCGGGCGGGTTTTTTTTTTGGTGGGGTCCATCCGTCCGTCCCCCGTCGTGTGGTGTCTGTCCCGTCCCCCGTCCCCCGTCCCCGTCCCCCCGTCCCCCCCCCCCGGCGTTTCGCGTTCATTTGGTTTTCGACCCGCAGCAGGGGCGGGCGAGTGACTGGGAAGGAAAGGCGGGAGCCGGGGCACGGGCACGGCAGGGTAGAGACACGGCAGCCGGGGGTTAGAGACCGCACACCGCCGGCTAGTCCCCTCTCCCGGCCCGGGCACGGAGCCGCCAGGGGCTCCGCGGGGTCCTAAAGTCTCCCACCGTCCGTTCCCCGGGGGCACGAGAAACCCGTTGGCGGCGGGCGGGGGTGGAGGGGGAAGTTTGGGGGGGGGGGTGGTGGTGTGCCGTTGGGGGGCGGGGCACGTCACGTCGCGCACGCGGTGGCAGGCGAGGGGCTCGGGCGGTGGCGGGGGGGGGGGGGGGCCTGGGCCTGGGGGGGGGACGACGGGGCGGGGCACGTCGCGCACGCGGTGGCAGGCGAGGGGCTCGGGCGGTGGCGGGGGGGGGGGCCTGGGGGGGGGAACGACGGGGCGGGGCACGTCGCGCACGCGGTGGCAGGCGAGGGGCTCGGGCGGTGGCGGGGGGGGGAGGGGGGGGGGCCTGGGGGGGGACGACGGGGCGGGGGGCGGTGTGTGCTTTTGTAAGGGAGTGACCACGCAAGAAATGAGAAAGGGGTGTGACGCCGTCGATAACGCTGCCTTCTCTGTGACAGACTGCCTCGTCGGCCGCCTCCCCGTGCGGCCTGCTCCCGGGCCTCGTCTGCGGGCGCGGTCTTGGGCTCGTCTGCCCGGTCGGTCGAAGCCGTCCCCGGGAGGGGAGAGGCCGCCTGCCTCGGCCTGGCCGTGACACCCGGGCTCCAGCTGCCGGAGAGGTGGGCCGCGCTTCCGACCCACGGCCGCCGGCGCCGGCGGCGCGCCTTCCAGGGGTGAGCGCCGCCGAGAGGACGGGGGGGCCCGGCAGGAAGCCTTAGGCCGAGGGGGGAGCCCGCTCCTTTGCCGACGGCCGGGGGACGCCGCTCGCCAGAGCCCCTCGGCTCCCGGGATGCCCGGCCCGGTCGGCTCGGGCCGGGAGACCGCCGTGACTCGCGGGCCGGCCGCGACCTTTGAGAGGCCTTCTCGGGACGCGGGGCCTGAGGGCCTGTCCCGGCAGACGGGCTGGGGTGGGGGGCAAACAGAAACGAACGCCCCGCCACCCCCCAAAAAGAGGCGAGCGAGAACCTGAACGCACCGACGCACAGAGGAAGAAAGCGAGCGCTTCACGGAGGACGACAATAAAGAAAGGCAGGGGGTGCGGGCGGGGTGCGCGTGTCTTTCTTGACGCAGAGCTCTGCGGGACGGGGGCGCG